>NC_056728.1:1575291163-1575458663 GCF_019279795.1 Protopterus annectens | reverse complement strand
TAGTAGGTGTTGACAACCGAGTCTCACAAATTAGTATCAATGTATTTTTTTACTATGTACTATATGTTTCCCTTTTGTGCCATTTGGCTGTTTGTAGTTGCAAGATGATTGGCTCACACCGTGGCATGTGACATCTAAAAGGTAAAGTGCATTACATCAGAGCAGCCATACACTTGATGGAATTCACAGGTAACACAAAAATATTATATGTAGTGATATCAACAAAACTAATAAGTACTACCAATGTTCCAAATTTGAAAGATTATTTGGAAAAGCAAGAAGCATAACTATTTGAGATAATTATCTACAATGTGGAAAAATGGTCCCATAGTAGATACATATAGGATCCAAACAGGAATATTCTGGCAAAACACAGAAACATGTGAATAAAGACCTTTGCACGCATCCCTGTTTTCAACATAATGGGACAAATATGCAGTTTTTCACAGAAAAAAAAATATGTTTCAGCACACTGGCTCTTGACTGAATAATAACATGCATGTGCTTAATAATGTACTAAAGCCAGTATGCCTGACTACACAACACATGGCAGAGTTGGTTTAATGACTCAGTCGCTTAAATTCAAATCCTTTGATAAGGCAGAATGGGGCTGAATATTAAACTCGTAAGGTATTGTCAGTGTTTAAAGCTGGGTAAATCAAGTAACATCTGCTTCAGAATGTTTAATGACTAACAAGCTAAGTAGCACCTAATGAGATACTGATAAAAGCAAAAGTACATTGTTGCTATTATTTTAGAGTGCAGTCAGCTTAATTTGTTTAATGACTTCTTCCACTCTTGTACAATAATGCTTTTTATTAGCTTTGGCACAACTTCCTGCAGACACTCAGTAGACAGTTAGTACACATCTCTAATTATATTAGCTTCTTATATTTGCAAGGCAGATTCAAGCTCCAAGATCCCAAAGCAGATGAATGCACAAATACTGCCTTAAAATGCAAATGTTTCTTCAATATTTTTTATTTTATAATTGAATGTGATTAACTGGAGGACATAGGAAATGACACATTCACCATGTAGGACGTAACAAATATTTAAAATTAAAAGTGTAAAACATCATAATGTTGCAAGCATGTTTAGGGTGTAATTTTATTGCATAGCATTTATTTTAGGTGACATATGTCATTTATCTGTTGATTCTAATAACTGTTGTACGGTAGGATCATCCATGTAGAACATCACTACTTTAAAAAAAGAGCATACCAGAAAAGCTTCTCAGGTCCAAAGCAAATGCTGGATGTTTTTCAAAGATTACTTATTTTGTTTATGTAGTTATTTTTCATTTGATCAGTGGACTATTTTCAGACATATTATGGGCCACCAGGTCAGGGGTAAGTACACACACACACACACACACACACACATTTGTGTGTGTGTATGTATCTCTCTCTCTCTCTAGATATATATATATATATATATATATATATATATATATTATATATATAGATAGATATAGATATAGATATAAATATCATAGGATAATAGGAAATTACTAGTCTAATGGCCCAAGGGCCCTTATAAGCCTAGCCAAATTTTACCCTTGTTACCATGATCAGCACCTATTGCCCCTGTCCAGGAGGGACACAGTTGGAACCCTCAGGGTGAATTAACGGTTATCCATCCCATCGTCCAGACTGTGTTTGAAGTAGGCCAATGAGGTACTCTGTTTGATGTGAACTGGGAGTCTATTCCATAGGTGTGGTGACCTCTGGGAGACAAATCTGTCCCTCCAGCAGGTTCTATTGATGTCACATATCAGGTTTAGGTCTTTAGAGTGAGTAACCCTTGTGCCATTTGACTTGCGGATGTGCAGCATTTCCAATAAAGCCCCTGCATAGTCTGTATGAAATAGAATAAAGTGACAGTGATTTCAGCCGATCCCTATATATATATATATATATATATATATATATATATATATATATATATATATATAAATTAATATATATGTGTGTATATACATATATATATATATATATATATATATATATATATATAGTAACGCAACTAGCACAAAAGTATAAACAACTATTTAAAAACTTAAGAAACTTTTGCTGTTTTGGAAGGAACATATACACTAGGCTATTCTCAGTGGTTTGGTCAGTCTTTTATTTGTTTAATTTACATTTTGAGCACATTCATTTATTGTAAAATTTTCAGTCAAAATTCATCAGAAAATAAAATAAAATGAACCTAGGATTATTATTTAACTGGTGTGGTGAACGGGAAATGGTTTAAGGAGTTATCAAATCCATTTAAGGACACTAGAAATGCTCAGGTTTTCATTTAGTCCTCGGGGTGTGTCTGCTCACAATTGCATCTGCCCTTTTAGCTCTTTAACTAACAGTAAGTTGTCTGTGTTCCAAAGGGGGTCGGTAATGTCTGGGGCATCTGTGACTTTTTCAATTATTGCAAGTTAAAATACGGAGAATTGGGAACAGGTCATAATATGCCTGGCTAGTGCATTGTAGGGATCTCACTTCCTGATTGCTCCCACATGTTCTTTTATCTGGATCCAATGTACTATGCTTCATAATGGTAGCATACTGCAATGTTAACCACATTGGGGGTCTTACAGCTTAAATGGTCTTTTATGTGAGTAACTAACTGTGGGGTGGTGAGACGTACCTTGGGGGTTTGAATGAGAAAAATCGCACCAGTGGCATTTCCCACATTGGTGCATGCCTGGGGGTGCATTGAGGGTGTGCACCTGTGGTTTCTTTTCTGATTCAAAAGTGGCTTTGAGGCACATGGTCTTTTTGTAGCAGAATTTTGTCTGGTTTCCAAGGATTAGGGCTAGCTGTGGGTACTCCACTATGAGTGCCCAGATTTTAATGAGAATGTTTTTGACACTGGTGGTGTCTAGAGAGATGGGTAAGGGAAACCTTGGGGTGGTGTCCTCTGGTGCCTGAGCTTTGGGGTGGAATCTGTGTTTATGGTTGGGTGGGTACAGAGTTTCTCTCCTTGCAATTACCGCTCCCATGACTCTGAACACTAGATCCTCTGGGTTATACCTTTCCAAGAAGAAGTCCTTGAGGCACTGGCATTCAAGGTGGAAAGAAGCTTCCTCACTAACAATTCTGCCTAGCCGCATGTACTGCTCCTTCATGATGTTCCACTTCATGGAGGGCAGAAGGGGGCATAGCTAGTAAACCTGTGCCAGCCTTTCCCTGGTATGTGTGCATTAATCAAACCTCAAAGCGTGTGCGTGCGTGTGTGTGTGTGTGTGTGTGTGTGTGTGTGTGTGTGTGTGTGTGTGTGTGTGTGTGTGTCAGATACTTGGGCAAGGACACGAAGCTCTGGTTGTGTGTTGGTTGGAGGTCTTGGCTTGGTCACTCAGCTGAGATATCAACTCTATAGCTGTGCTAGTGCGGAGTCTTACTGGGGATCTGGCAAAAGAGGTAGAAAGCAGCCCTGGACTGTGGTCTTTGTGTGGTCTTAAGATAAATTGCCCTAGATGCATAGAGCTGCATCTGAAAATACTGTGTGTAACTTGTTAACCTCCCACTGTATGCCCCCCAGTGTTGCCAGTGGTGAGGATTGAGGCTCCTTGATTAATGGTCCAGTGGTGGGTTGTCACAGGGTCTAGAGATAATGATCGAGTCAGTAAACATAATTTTTGAAAATAGTTCATATCCAGCATTAGGTGAAACTCATACTGCCTGTTTTTATAAATGTCTTCCCTGTGAATGAGTTGTCTATGTATCTCTATAAGCCCTTCTGTTTTATCAGCTGTAGTGCTCAGCAGTTGCATGAGGTCTGCCAATGAGCAACCCTAGTATGTCATGCTAAATGGCATTTTAGCTGTTATTATATAATGCTGTGAGTGTTTGTCTTACACTGTATTGTACATTCAGTTAACTTGTGATTTCCCACAAACCATGTCTTGTATGTAATATAGATATAAGGTTGCTTCAATGACTATTACATACACAGTTTTATCAGGCAACTTATTCTTTATAGGCATTCCTAGGTATTCTTAACCTCATGAGAAAAAATTAGTATAATAATCACAGGCTGACACTCTTTGTAAAATCATCTGCCCCCTGGAGTTGAACCCTGCTTTTTCATTTAACGCAAAGAGTTTGCACCTTGTGCCCCAGAGAAAGCTAGGTCAACAAGTGGATTTTCTCCACTAAGTACTGTTCAGACTGCTGAAGGCCGAGCATCACTGGTGCAACAAGTGTAGTGTTTCACTGTTTCCATCAACAGAGAACTTTGTTTGCTCAGTGTACTATCGTGCAAATGGGGAAGGCAAACACAACAATTCATTTGTGATTTGAGCTTTGGAGCTAACATTGAGTGGTATAACAAAACATGTGAATCATATGTATGCAACATGTGAAGATAAAACTGATCTGTTATAAATGTAATCAGAATCACATTTCCTCTGTGGTTGTTATTTGTGCAAAGATTGCCAGGAAGCACTACTGAACACCACTAAGCACTGGCACTTTAGAGTCCGAGTTCAACACATCAAAGACTGCACATGCATGCATTAACTCTTTTCCAGCATCTGCACAAATACGTTTCTCAGCCAGCACTGCCCTTTAAGAAGTGTGTGATGACATTAATTTTCTAATTTAAGATTAAGAAACCGTATTAATGAAGACACTTTTAAGTTTATATTGATTGAACATCCTGTTGTTCCATTGTTCAAAGCTTCACCTAAAATACATAAAGATCCCAGGAACCTACCATTACGTCCAATTGTATCTGGAAGGGGGTGAGCCACTGAACATGCTTCTATTTGGGTAGAGGCTCATTTAAGAAAGTGTTTGGTTTCTGTAACTAGAATATTAAAGGATACAGCTCATTTTTTGCATTCTTTACACAGTTATTTAGGTCCCAATGCTGACTGCATGGAGTACCTGTTAGTAACCCTGGACATAAATAGTTTGTTCACAGTAATTACAAAAGAATATGGTTTGATGGCCAGTGAAGCCTTTTTGAAACAAGCACAAATCTTGAATCAAACTGATATTGACAGTGTATGTTTACTGTTAGATTGTGTGCTGAGCAATAACATTTTCATGTACCAGAATTGCTTTTATCGTCAGAGCAGGGGTTTGGCTATGGGCATCCTCTGTGCAAATTCATATGCCAACATAGTGTTGGCATATTGGGAGGATCAAGCAATATTTAGGGCAAACCATTTATGGAGGGGGTACCTTAGTTATTATGTTCTTTTTGTGGACAATGTCTTCCTGCTTTGGACAGGGATACAGGAACAGCTTCATGAGTTTGTTACCTACCTGGAAAGCACCACTGATTTTCTGAGGTTTAGTATTTCACTCTCAGATATAACTATAGATTTTTTAAATGTCTGAGTGATGAAAAATACAGAGAAAAGGATTAAGACTGTGCTATATAGGAAGGAATGTTGGAGAAATACCCTCTTAGCCTATGATAGCATGCACGCTAGATATATATTTAACAACATTGCTCAATGAAAATTTTTTTGAGCATCCAGATTGTGTACCAATGATGAGACATATAGCCAAACAGCTGATGGTGAACTTAAAAGCAAGGGGATGTAATCAGAACGTAATACAGTGGGCATTTAATAAAAGTAAAGAAGAGAGGTGGAATAACGCAAAACCTTGGCTTTCTGGAACTGGACAGGTGCATGGCAGGGAGACTGATACAAGCAGGCAGCCCTTATGAGTAACTTTGAATTACAGCAGTAATGTGGGAGGTATATATGACATTATTCAACAAAATTGGAAAATATTGTTAAAAGATGATAGGGTGAAGGCATTAATAACTCAGGAATCCACATTTTGTGTAAATGCAATAAGAACCTAAAGGATTTGCTATGCACAGATCAATAAGGGGTTAGGAAACCTGCCATGGGGCGAAAAGGGACATTCCCCTGTAGACGTTGCAAAGCTTGCCAATATATTGGACATAACAACATATTTATCCATCCATTGTCTGGAAAGAGCTATTCCTTGAAACAATATGCTGACTGTTTGACTAGTAATATCACATACTTGGCTGACTGTATGCAATGTTGTTCATTTTATGTTGGCAAAACAAACTGTAGATTGAAAGATAGGGTGCTACAACATATATCACCTATACGTACAACAAATATACATAATGCTCTGTATCAGCATGTAAAACAGTATCCTGGGCATGTATTTTCTTTTACGGCTTTGCAGGTTATTCATCCAACCAGGGGGGGGGGGGGGTGATTTGAAAAATATAACATAATGTAGTGAAACTAGATGGATAATTAATCTGGGTGCTGATAGAGCACTAGGTTTGAATGGTGTTGTTCCTATTAAGCCTTTTTTAAAAAAGAGGAGGGCTTTTTACTGAGTCTTTGATTGGCTGTTATGTATTTTAAAAGGTGTTCATAACTTTTGTATGATGTCTGAAGAAGGGTTTTTTAAACCTGAAAGCACTAACCTACTTCATTTTATTAAACTACTGTTTTTTATCAGCCTGGTGGTCTGGACTGTTTGTTTTTGCTGTTAGAATTCTTTAAAATATGAGATTTCAAGTTGTGATTTTTTTTTAAGTTTAACAAGTTTAGTGTCTAATAACATAAGCATATCAGCAATACTGCTGTTTGTATTTTCATTACCTCCAGCCGGTTGCCCCCGAAGTGGATTGTGTACGTCCATGGAAAAAGAAAAACTTCCATTAAGCCAATCCGTTAATACGGGGGCCTCAATAAGCCCCAAGGTGTTGTTCTCCTGTTGTACACACGTGGTAAGTCCTTGTTGCACTCGAGTTATAGGTCCTTGTTGTATTTGCGAGTTATCACTGGTACCCTGTGGTTGCAAACCACTAAAATGTAAAGTATTGCCCGTATCTGAATTTAAACTATCAGTTGCTAGTGGTTGTACATTGCTTACATCCAGTCTGCTTTGTGTAAGCCCAGTGTTGAACAAAGAAACCGAGTCACAAAGAACTTGGTGCTGATGGTCTAAAGTTTCCAAACATAGCGTGAGCAATTCCATTCATTTGGACATGGTCTCAATCAATGCTGTCAGCTCGCCATTCCCACTTTTATCTTGTGATTGAGTAAACATACTCGGACTGCCCGTGCCTCCAGATGCCATAAAACACACAAACCAAGTCAAGAAAACACAGAAAACTAACCAAATAAATAAAACGGCTCTGGAAAGCAATCAGGTAGTAAAAAAGTGCATAAAGTGCTTTTCATTTATTAACATAAACTTCTTTGACGTGTTAGAATAGATGCATACTAAAATTGAAAAGCCTAACTAGATGATAGTTTATGTCCTTTCAGCCTTGTTATACGATCAATATTTAATATACATCTAAACTTGTATCACTGGGCACATCTATCCTTATTTGTAATAGTTAATATAAGAATTCCAGTGAATATGATAGTAATGAACAATAGGTATTGGTTCATCTCTAGTGTTCACATTTATGGTTACCCATGATTGAGTAGCCTAGCGAGTATCCCCTGTACCTTTTATATGTACTGTAGGTGCATCCTAAATGTACAATTATTCATCTTTTACTTCCAGGTCAGTCAACCTAGTTAGGTATTTTGGTAATGAAGGCATATGTATTTATGGATATTATATATATTAGTATTTATCTATTTTTTAACATTTTGATATGGTAACCGTATTTCAATTGTAACGTTGTTCTAGCAGAAACAAAGTGCTTTTATATGTTGTATAGTTTAAGAAAGAGGACTTCTATATGCATTTTATATGCACATTTACTTGGTTCTACCATTAGGGTAGTTTAATGTAATTTATTGTAAGTGCATATATTTTATTTTTATTATTATATTTTTATTATTGCACAATCTAGCATCTATATTATATAATATTTAAAAGTTGTAGAGGCATTTTGAAAACTGCAGCCTCAATCGTATTACTTATGAATAGCAGAAATAGAACTGTATTGTCACATTTAGTTCAGGAATAGAAAGAGTTAATTTTTTTAGCCGATGATATCACAGCATGTGTTCTGATTGGCTAATGCATCTCCTCGTGATTTTATTTAAGTAAAAGTTTAGGTCTGTGTACTATATGCATCTGAAGATGTTTATGTTAATGGGCTTTATGCACTTTTTTACTACCTGATTGCTTTCCAGAGCAGTTTTATTTATTTATTTAGTTTTCTGTGTTTTCGTCACTAGGTTCTAATTTCATAACAATTAACTTATTTGTGTGGCGGTTGATCCATTGTATCACTGGAGGATTAATTCAACAGATGTGCTGATCTGACTCACATTCGTGAGAAACACATGGTTAGCTCAATCCCACATTCCCTTTTCCGTTGATGTCATCATTTCAATAATGCACTCTCACACCACTAAAGTCAGACATCTCCTGTGGTGTGTGCATGTAATACACTTGCTTATAGGTTGTGCCATTTGACAGGTAGGGGGTTCAAAAAGAGCAATGAGACTTTGCTGATTCTGAGTGTGTGAATGTAAATAAATATAGGAGTATCTTACATTCTTAGCAATTAATACATTTAAAATTGCACGTAGCTGTAAAAATCATTTTTCTGGACAGATCTCCTTTGCATGACATAGCTTATGTCATCCTTTCAAAGATGAAGTATGGATCATATGCAATCAGACTTAACCTGTGGTGCATGCATATAATACACATATTTGTAGATTATGCCAGTACATAGGTAGGGAGTTTGAATAAAGGAATGACTTTCGTTTGTGAGTATGTGTTTCTTCCACTTACTGTGCAGAACAGGCTGCAAATGCATATATGATGTATATCTATAAAGTGTGCTTGTGCTATGTAACCACTTTTTAGTTGAAACATGAAGGTAATACAAAATGCTGATGTCATACATTGAAATGTACAATATTACAGTTGTCAAATAAATCTGCATTTGTGCTAGGGTTTTACAAACATTCATTAGCCTATGATGTTAGTTTTCACATTTCAAATCCCAATGTCACTGCTTACAGTCAGTGTATATATTGCTAACCGTGTTGTCACCCACATGCACTACGTTCATTTGTAGATGCTGTTCCCTGTTACAAGAGTTTATTCTACATCACCATTGGATAGGCTGTATTGAAGACTGGTGCTTCTATTAGAATAGATTTTCATTCCATCAGGACTGAAGACACAAGATGTAATGCATGTTGTTGCCAAAGTAAGGCATGTGTTCCAAAACACTATTATATCCACATTGGACATTGTTGTTCTACCATCACACTGACAGCAGCAGGGGGTTACAGGTGTGTTTGGGTTAACCTTGCATCAAGCAATGTTGTCTGCCATACAGCAAAAGTCTTTCTAAGTAACTACAGGGACACACATTCCTTGATTCATATATACGATGTTATGCTTTTGCATGATCACAAATATTACAATTTGTGATGCACTTACACCATGGCATATACATTGTTCCCACTATAGTATTGATAAAATGTTAGGCAAATGTTCCAAACCAGCATTGAGTGAGCGTATGCATTTGTGTCCTTAACTTTTCTGCAAGAAAGACATTCCCCTCATTTATACTTTGTTTGTACAGAGTGGCAGCAGTTTCACCCATCAACTTTAAGCAGGTAAAATTTAAAGGCAGATGAAGTACAGCTGATTGAATGACTTCACATAGGTGGAGTTCAACAGCTGTAATGGTAGTTCCACTGTGGCAAATGTGATTAATAGCTGTCTTGTTATTTAGGGATTTTTAGTTTTATTCGTTGGTATATTACACAAATACATGTGAATATAGCTCTGAATTTCCTGAAAGTACACATTTGTTCTGCTAGTGTAATGTTGAGAGTGCTACCTTGAACATGCCTTCTGATTTAATTTCACCCAAATCTTTTGGGATTCTAAAACTATGATAGGAATAGACCCCATTTCTAAGTTAAAGTATGATTAAAGTTCATGAAATTATCAGTTTCAATCTTTCATGTAAAAGTGCTGTTTCAATAATCAATCCTACTTTTGTCTTTTTTTCATGGACTACTATATCTGGTTTCTCCGCATCTTTTTTTTGAAGTATTGGTAATGGTTAAACCCATGTGATATAAATTTCATCATTTTCTATAATGTTTTGTGGCTAATGTTTCCAATGCTTCCCAGCTATTTCAGTATTGCAATGTTTGCATAATCCCCAATGCAACAGTCTTGTGACACTATTATACCTTTGAGTATACAGGCTCACTACTATTAGTGTATCACACCCACCAACAAAATGTGCAACTTTTTCCAGTTCTGTTTTACAAAGTCTGCATTTTTCTGTTTCTCTGACCTGTTCAATGGAGTTTTTAAACCAACCTGTACATAGTCCACTGTCCTGGGCCACCAGTATTAATCTTTTGTCTTTTGGTTTATATTCATCTGTCACTTACCATTCCTGTATCAGATCCTGATGTTGTTCCAGGAGTTTGCTGTACTTGCAACTATTTATGCCTTTTTCACATTTCTTGCCTTCTCATCTAATAATTCACCATAGATTCTTTCTTTTGCTTTTTCTTTTTTTGCACATTCAGTTGCTGCCTGATTTTTATATCGTTATGGATTGATTTCCATTCCTGCTTAGCACTGATATGCTTCTGCTAAACTAAACATGGAAAGTCATCTTAGACTTGTTTTCCTCAGGTTTTAAAATGTTCACTATGAGTCTTATGAGGACAGCAGATATGTATGCAGTCCTACAATTGTAGATTTATACATGTAATTCATTTCAAAGAGGCTCATACCTCCTTCAGAAAGGCGAATATACAATCTTGGTACACACTGATTTTATAAATCATTTGGTAAGTGTAAATCATTTTTCTTGTTTTCCTGTCCAGCTGATCCAATACCCTTTGGGGCTAATCAGTCATCCCAAAACTGTAAGTTAGAGCAGGAAGAGCAAATTGGATTATTTCTTGGGCTTTGTTCCAAGATGTCAGGGCTGCTTTCAGTATTAATTTTGGTCTTGCAAAATTTTCCTTAATAAGTTTTGTTAGCATTTCTTCATGTCTTATCATTGATCCTTCATCAGTTCCCAAATACTTATGCACTTCCTCTTGCTCAAGATCCTTTATATCACATTCCTGTCCCAGATTGATATTTTCTTGGTGCTGCAGCTTTCTTGCTATAAATGTTGCTTTTGCACATTTATCAAGACCAAATGACATTCTTACATCATCTGAGAAAGTACTCACATACATTGAGTACTGTGGTGTACACGAGTATGCTCCAGTTTTTGGTGGTATTTATACAGATGTACAGAGAAGCCGTCCTTGACCATGGAACATTGATATCGGACTGATCACAACTGTGCGCACATGAGCATATTAATTTAATTTCCATCAGTCTGACATGCCAGTATGACATCCTTTCTCAGGGATCCTTTATTTATTTAAACATTAATTTTGTTTGCTTATCACAATACTCATTACTACCTCCTATGGCACATGCTGACAATACACAGCTCTGGGAAATGCATTGCATCATGGTGTGAGGTTTGCATCTGTTCTTATCTGTCAGCACAATAATTGTATCAGGCAGGAATGCCTTATGCAAGAGAATTATGTATGTCACACTGCTCTCCCATCTGTTACACCACACACACCTGCATATGGATGCATAACTATTTGAATACTGAGGTGCATAATTCCCTTCAAGAGTGATTCTCCTTACACATGTGCTAGGCCTATTTCTGTGGCATACAATGTTAATACATAGGGCACTGCTGACATTAATGGCACGTGTTTGATCCTTGCAAAAAGAGGTTGTGCCTTCTGGGCCATTTGTATTTTCCAACATGTTATACAGAAAAAATGCACACTGTGCAAATATATCATTATGTATGCATTGTCCTTGTAAAATGTCATCTCAACTCAGCATGGCAATGACATTCATATATCATGTAATTCCCTTCTGTTACAATGTGAATTTGTGTAACTGTCACATCCTATAATAAAATGTCTTCTTTTACATATCTACATTTACTCAGCAACTGTGACCACAATTATTTATTCTGACATACGTATTGCAAAATTGTATTATTACAAAGTCGTCTTTGTGACATAAGTGCCTTCACATCAATTATCATACTAGAATTTGAAAATGTATCCTCTCCTCTCCTCTTACATCTCCCTCTCCATATTAGATCCAACCTTTCCTTTCCCTCTTTTTAAAAGGAGCTTAAATCCCACCTACTAAACTTGAAATTATGCCATTGCCTTGACCACACGTAGTCTTAGTCTGTCCTACTATACAACCTGTTTGCATCTTCTAACTTTCTTTCTCTGTTAGTAACTTCTGCTTTAACTAACCTCCTAAGCCCTCAGCTCTACTACTATAGCCCTACTATAGCCTCTTCCTTTCTCTCCCCCTCCCATTCTCCACACTATTTATCTTTCCCCCCCACTTCCTATCGATGTCTATACATTGTCCTTCTTTTGAACAACGATTATCCTTTTTTTTACTCTTATACCATATGTAGTAAATTTAGACCACTGCTATCAGTGCAACCCTTAATGTTCATAATTTTTTCTTTTGCTTTTCTCTTTATAATTAATTTCATATTTGCATTGTTATTTTTGATAGTTTTTGTCCTGTATGCTTATCTTTGCTTATGTTTGCTGGGGTTCTTTCCCCTTGGATCTCTACTGAAAATGGGTTGCTTACTATCAGTGCAATGCAAATAGTTAATAACATTTTCTTTTTTACAATTATTTTGTATTGTGATTGTTATTTAATATTTGTATATTATCAATTTATCTGTACTTATGTTTGCTGGGGCTTTTCCCCTGAGGTCTCCACTGAAAATGGGTTTGTTTGCAAACTCAGGTGGACTAACCCGGTTAACAAATGTAAAATAAATAAATAGATAAATAAATAAATACATAATACATTTTGCTGTATACATCTCTTCGATTTCTGTGCACATTGCCCTCAGTACACTAACATGTCTGGTAATCCATATATTGGAGTTGCCCTTACCATTTCACATCCCCTCTCATTTATTTTTGTATTCATATGTTTCATTTATGTGCACAGTACATTCAGTACATTTACCCTACCTGTGTACAGCATGCATTATTTCCCTTATGTAGCTTTTTGTGATGTCTGTGTGAACACAGCAGGTTTATCCATAGACAAGCCTGCTTGTTTACTGTGTGCGCTCATACTGCCCAGCTATTGCTGGCCATGGAGACGTGTATTAGCATGATGGCAGTATGTATATGGTAAGATATACAGTCAAGATTCTGTGAGTCACCTGACACATAGATGCTTTCCCTGAAACAGTTCCAGAGTGTGCACATGACTAATTAGCATATGCCACTCTCTTCGACTGCCTCATTAGAATGTAGCAACAGCTGCAGAGACAGCCTAAAACAAGGCTGCATGTCTTCATACAAAATCACATCCTTAACTCTGTGCGTCATAACTAGTAAAATAGTTTTCCATGCTAGTATCTAGTATTTAAAAAGCGTTTTTAAATTCTGAGTTCAACCGATATGCCATAAGATGTTTAGCAGTAACATTTGGTTAACTTACATTTGTTACATTTTTTTAAAATGTAGTCATTTAGTAATAAAGTAAAATTTAAAAAATAAAAACCATATTCTCACTTGCACACCTCTATAAAGATTTTAGATACATTCTTCATTGCTGTCAGACAAAAGATGTAATAATTAATAAAAAAAAAAATATAAGAATGGTGTATTGGAACCCAGGATCCACTCAAAGAAACAAACACCATATTAGATAAAGAAAAAATAGGTACATATACAGGTCAAGTGCTAGTATTTAATTATTTTGGGAATCTGTCTCATTCTCACACTTTGTCTCATATCACACACAAGCACAACAATTTCAAAGGTAAATAAAACACTATCTCTTATAAACATGGCATTCTTCTTCTTTCAAAAGAAACAAGAACATGCACTGGAAAAATGTTACGTTAGACTAAATAGCCTACCACCTGGCATTGCAGACTACAAGCCATCAAGTGGGACTTGTTCATCTTTGCTGATAACAGTTGCTGAAAGGGTACCACATACCACAAGACTTCCATCCTTGATCCACTGATGTTTATGATTACTGGTGTAATGCCAAACTTGTTGAATACGTAGCTGACTCGACCATTACTCTGGTTGACTGCCCCATTTCTACAAACACAGGTAATAAGGAAGCCATTTTTTATACAACTGAAAACTAGCTTATCAGTCTTGGACTGCATCTCATGGCAAGTGAGATCAATGTTGTTTTTACAAGTCAATCCGACATCATGAACATTGCATTTTATTTGCAGTTTCACAGTATTAAAAGCCTGACTTGCTTCACATACTGTATTCCTTTCTTTTCCTTTCCTTTCCTTTCCTATAGTGCAGTGTTTTTACATTATAGCATTAACTCTATAAGACCATTAAAGGTTGAATTGCTAAGGTGATCTATACAATAGTGCAAACACTTTTTTCATCATACTGACTATGTCATTTTGCTCCTACACTGCAGCATTCATTCTTTGTGAATACATTTTGCACATGGTATATTCTGACTGAGTTGATTGGTTGTCTAGCTTTAATGAGTTGACATGAACAGTGACCCAAAATAGGATTTTTTTTAATGAATTGCAACTATCACCTATACAATTTGCTTTATTAGGCTAGTCTTACACAATTCCAACTATTTGAAGACAAGAATTGGTAGTGTTTTAGTGTTTTATTTGACTGAGTTTCTTAACATAATGAGGTTGATGAACATGATGAAATGTGCAATAATAAGCTTTGTGCTGTTAATCATGTTTTAAGATTAGAAAGCCTTGATTTTAATAGCTAGGCCATACTGTTGCCCTTTTATTTTTTATCATACCATATGTTTAAATTTCTTAATGTGTTATAATTAGGAATTGGATTGTAATGGTTACTGAGAAGTTGTCATCTTGTTGGAATGCAATAAGCCAGCTTTTCTAATTTACTGCCTTGAGATGAACAAGATATAGACAGGTTTTGATTTTTAGTAAAAAGCAGAAAGATTAGCTAATCTCTTGTAAAATAATGTAGTATAGAGTGGATAATTCATAGGATGTACTAGAAATGCATAATTCTTACTAAGGTTTAGTGAGGAAAGTGGGTCTATATCAGATGAACGAAAGTTCATCTTAGCGAATGCTCACATGAGCGAATATTGCGGAAATCGAAACCGCAATTGTGAGATCACGGTACAGTGAAGATGGGAATATTTGCCCTTTCCTCACTGTAGTGTGATCTCGGAGTTGGAATATATATTGGGGGAGGCACAGCCCCCCACAATTGCAGTTTCGAGTACCTGGATATTCGCTCATGTGAGCATTCACTAAGATGAACTTTCATTCATCTAATATAGATCCGAGGAAAGTAATACATTAAGAGGTTTACATTAAAAAATATGTATCCATATTTGATAATTGTGTTTTTAAATGTCTCTATTATTAAGTATTTTTGAATGATGTAAATATTTTAATAACATAATTTTTCTGTATTAGTCAAGTAAGTCCTGTGACTATTTTTCTAATATTTGCTAGGATGTTTGTTCCTTTGAAAGTAATGAAATACATGACCTGTAAATGCTTGAAAATGCCTGCATCTATGCCAGCGCTTTGTGATAAAGTTCTGTACATTATATTAATGAAGTTTATTTATTTAGTTTTGGAAGCATATTTGAGGTGCTTTTCATTTTGAAGATGTATCTGCAGTACTGAACATGCACAGTTCTCAGTGGTGCAAGGTGATGAAGATTAAGGGGCACTTGTCATGATTTAGTGCTGCTTGCATTTAGAATAAATACCAATGATTCAAAATGTAGTTTTCTTCTGTGGGATCTGTATTTCTATACATTAAGAGTGAGGGAATAAAGTCTAGGTAAATGATTTGTTATTCAAAGGTGTTTAGCTCATTTAAAAGTTTCTATATCACTTCATTAAAAGGGTTTATTTAATAAAAGATTAATCTAAGCTGTGCAAATAGATAACTACTAAGTGGTGGGGCTACTTTGCAGATGAATGATTACTGAGGACAGCTCACAGGTGTGTTACAACCATTCCTACAATAACCTGTGTAACTGCTAAGCTATGGTTTTGTTAATTGAAGGGGAAGACACACAACGTAGAATGCAGTAAGGGTGACACTGAAGGCAAACCTCTTGACACCCGTAACAGTAACACCCCCCCTGTGCATATATTGTGCATATATCAGCACAGTTGGCAAAGGAAAGAGTCAGTATGCTTTGTAGCGCATGCAATAGTGCTGTAATTCTGTAGTACCTATCATGAGATAGGCAGGTGTTTGATTCACAGTACTGGCATGTGTGGGTGTGTGTGTGTGTGTGTGTGTGTGTGTGTGTCCATATATGTCACGTATGGTGGGGAATACATCCCAAATGTTTTTCACTCTCCTGTACACTGTTGTAGACATCTGTACAGAGTGAAGTGTAGAAAGCAAGACATAGGCAGGAGTTTGAATCTCACACATGTCAAGTGTCTGTATGTGTGTGACATAGGTGTATATCTTTGTGAATGCCACAGAGTTTGTGTTTGTGTGTGTGTGTGTGTGTGTGTGTGTGTGTGTGTGTGTGTGTGCTGTGTGTGTGTGTGTGTGTGTGTGTGTGTGTGTGTGTGTGTGTGTGTGTGTGTGTGTGTGTGTGTGTGTGTATGGCTGTCTGGTCCCTGGAGTGAAGCTGTATTTTACCATAGTGAAATGATAAGACCCCCTCCCCCCATTCACTAAATACAGTCTAGTATCCCTGTTGATGTCATCAATCTTAGAAGGGCATTCTAACTCCCTGTAAACATGTATGCCCTGTGGTGAGGCTTATTGTTACATAGCCTACTGATGATCCCCCTTCCCCACATACACTCACCGCATTCTAGTATCCCTGTTGATATCCTCGATCTTAGGCCATTCTGGCTACTTATACATGTGTAATCTCTGTGGCGCGTCTTGTAATTGTGTAGTACTATAATGATGATTTGCACATAGGCAGGGGTTCTCATCCCATCACTGGCAAGTGTGTGTGTGTGTGTGTGTGTGTGTGTGTGTGTTACTGTGTCTGTGAATCCCTGAGTGTGTGGATGTCTTACTGTGTCTGTGAATCCCTGACTGTGTGGGTGTGTATGTGTGTTTGCACCCTGTCATGAGAGTGGGTATTACTGTTTCCCAATGAGAAACCACTTTTTCCACTGGCCTTTACCCTTGTCATCTACTAAACCACTCTTTTACCTCCTCCCCACTCCAGGTAACTACACCTGTGATGTCACCCACTATGAATGTGATGGCTTTTGCCACAGTAGCTTACTACACAGCTATCATGCCCTTGGATCATTAGATCAGTAAACATGTTTGAAACTTGGGAGATTATAACTGTAATGTGTAAGCTACAAAGTGCATGCAGGTATTGTCATACAGACCTGTGAGTAGTCTACATTTACATATGGGACACTAACCGCAAACACTGACATCCCCCGGCACATGCAATTACACCTGAAAGAGGAAGGCAGAACATCAAGATCAACATGCAGTTACTGTTGTTACACATGATACATACTGTCAAAAGTACAAAATGCATTCTAAAACTGTAGTACATGGTATGTCTGCTGCCTGTCAACACTACTCAACAATGGTAATCTGCAATTGTCTTCCTAGTATGTCCACCCTGTGCATCAGACCATATGAGCATGTCCCTGCACCGATGGTGTGGATGACAGGGATACGGCACAGGCATCATCATATGCACAGGGTGATAGTGTTTGTCAGAGGCCTAGGCTGCACCATTGGATGACATCATGTGTGTGAGTTAGGGTCTTTTATCTCATTGGGCATGTGTGGATGTTATGCATGTGTGTGTTGAGGTGCCCTACATTTGTTACTGGTGTGTGTGTGTATGTATGCACACTGGTCTGGCATGTGGCTGGCCTACACAGGAGTATTATTGACAGCTGCAGACTGTACAGGGCAGGTTTTACAGTTCACGGAGTCCGGCCACGGCCATGTGACCTGCGTCTGCTAGGGGTTGCATGGGCACTACCAGGCAGAGGTCCAGATTGGGTACTGTCTGATGACACATGTCCACTGGAACCGTGTCCCTGTTGGGACCATCCAGGACCATGTGCACATGGCCTGCTGTGTCCTGGTGTGGACAGCACAGCAGCAGCTGCACTGCTGCTGCTACTACCACTATGGGAGCAGGCATGTGATGTAGCATGTTCACGTAGACCTTCAACAGGTGATGTAGCTGGCCTACGTTCACGTGCCCAACGCCTCACTCCCACCAGACATACCTCTCAACCTGGAAACATCAAAAATCTGGACAAGGCCCATGAAAAATAGGTACAAATCTGTATGTGATTAACATAAAATTTGCATGCAAAATTATGTAACCCCGCCCACTCCAGCAGAGTTGTGGGATACCAACTTTCAAATGCAAACTGAAGAACAGACAACCAAAATATGGCACCTGAGTCCCCCTGCAGCCATTACATTGTCCCATTACCTGGCTATTTTGCCCCATTTACCATAAACACTAATGTGCATACTGCTTTACTAATACAATGATTATTTGGATTTTATTTTTACATTTTATAGCACAATGCTCAAACACTAATAGATATCTGCTAAACAATGCAATACTGTCTTACAATTAAAACAGACTTAGCATTAAAACTTCTCTGCCCTTGAAACTCACATTCACTGAAACAGCATTGAAACCCACACCACATCCAAAGAAAATGCATCTGGCCACTGGCCAGTGGTGGATAAAGATTACCTTTGGACTGTTTTCAAATCATAGGCCCCTTGCACACAAAACAAGAAACATACACGTGTTCTTCAATACACCTTCCTGACTTTATTAAATTATATTCCTTGTATAATACAGCACACTTGTTAGACTTGGAGTGCATTTTAAATGTATTGTTTGAACCTTTTTTGTGTAGGCAATGAAACAAAATGCATGAACCAATAATGACAAAACTGATCAATTCAGAACATTTCCATCATAAAAGTCTACTTACACACACACACACACACACACACACACACACACACACACACACACACACACACACACACACACACACACATATATAAATCAAATATCCAGCACACACGCACACTCATTAAACAAATATCCAGCACACACACACACTCATTAAACAAATGCCCAGCACACACACACACACTCACTAAACAAAATATCCAGCACACACACACACACACACACACACACACACACACACACACACACACACACACACACACACTCATTAAACAAATATCCAACACACACACACACACACACACACACACACACACACACACACACACGCTCATTAAACAAATATCCAGCAAACACACACACTCATTAAATAAATATCCAGCATACACACACACACACACTCATTAAACAAATATCCAGCACACACACACACTCATTAAACAAATATCCAGCACACACACACTCATTAAACAAATATCCAGCACACACACACACACACACACACACACACACACACACACACACACACACACACACACACACACACACACTCATTAAACAAATATCCAGCACACACACACACTCATTAAACAAATATCCAGCACACACACACACACACACACACACACACACACACACACACACACACACACACACACACACACACACACACACACTCATTAAACAAATATCCAGCACACACAACGGCTCATTAAATAAGTATCCAACACACACAACGGTTCATTAAATAAATATCCAGAGCACACACAAACTCTTTAAATAAATATCCAGCACACTCAGCAGCTCATTAAAAAAATATCCAGTTCGTCAGCAAAAACAGCTAATTCTATTCAGCCTTGCACACACACCCTCTTCCTACCTTTCCAGGCAGCTCCAGCTCATTAAATATCCAGCAGCAGCACATGAAAATGGATCAGCATGCCTCGCATTACGGTTAAGGATTTGAGCAGACACACACACAAACACTTTCTTTCAAGGTAGCTCAATAATGACTCCAGTTCGGCAAAAGCACATGAAAATGGCATTGCGGTTAAGGATTTAAGCTGGAAACTGGCAGTAATCTCAAAAGATTGGGCATAACGTAAAGCAAGCAGTATCTTACAGACAATTTCCATATTGAATCATGACTATAAATTATTCACAACTGTCCTGACTTTTAAAATTACTTCTCTGAGTTTCATATTCGTCAGTTTTGACTAACATCAGTTCAAAGGGTACCAAAACATTATGAAAACATTGCTATTCACTTGGAATGCATAGGTTTCTGGAAAATCCTTGATTATGGCCAGCTTGAATATAGATGGTGTTTTGGCATTTACACACACACACACACACACACACACACACACACACACACACACACACACACCCTACCTGAAAGCTCTGAATTTCTTCTCTCAATCATCTTTTTTGCGCTCGTACTCTGCAGTTTACATCAATAAGCAAATGTAGTGCAGATGTGCAGTTTCCATGCTTGCATCAGGTCCAGCATTAATAAATGTAGTCCCGTTCCCGCTTGCAAAATAAATATATGCAGTCCACTTTCCACGCTCGCATCAGCAATGTAACAGTCCAGCATTAATAAATGTAGTCCTGTTTGCTCACAGATGGAATATGGAACTGGAAGCCATAAATACATGCAGTCCAACAGCCGAAAGCCCAGCATGCAGATGCAAGTGCACCACTTCCTAGTTCCTGCTCGCAGATTTAATTCAACAGCTGGAAGTTCTTCCTGGGAGCTCTGAGCTCATTTCCGACAGGCTGACAGAGCTGACTTCATTGTTCATGTGATGATGTCAGCTCAAATAGCGGGAGAAAAAAAATTTAAAATAAAACCTGGGAAAAAGTTGGAAACAAAGGGGTGCCACTCGGGAATCGTGGCACTCCATTATTTGGACCCCAAAACTTGGTAAAAACTGAGTAATTTGGGACAGTTGAGAGGTATGCCACCAGCTGTTCCAGCACAGACATTCCCCGCTCGAGGATTGACATGCCACGGTCAAGGACTCCCACCATGTCACCCAATCGTCTATCCAAAATATTTGCAAGATGATGCTGAGCATTTGCAATTGCCTGGATGTTGTCAGTTAAAGAATGGACAGCAGCCCTCTGAAGCTTCAGACCTTCTCTGTTGTGACATTCAGCACATGCCTGTGCCTCCATTACAGCCTGAAACATGCATCTGGTGTCACCGGCTGATGTGCTATGTCTTACAGGGGCATGTTGGCCAGAAGTCCTCCTATGAGCAGCCCTGGGCACATGCCTGTGTGGGACATCACCAGTCAGTTGGCTGGGATCATGGTGTGCAGGCACACCATCCATAGTCTCCACACATTCCTTTTCCATGCTACCACCCGCCAACTGTCCTTCCTCTATGGGCACTGGTAATGGGGTATGTGTAGGCATGAGAACTGTGTGCAGGGATGAGGGGGATACAGGTGGGATGGCAAACAATGGCACAGATTCAGCCCCTGACAACCCTGCCTGTGCCTCAATCATACTTCCATCATCACTGCTGGAGTCTGTGGGGACACTAACATCAGGTGGACCGCAGGATGGCAATGTACCTACATCAACACCTGTGAGGGGCAGACAAGAACTGTACATTACAAGTTATACAGCACAGTACAGACACACAGACACACAGACAGACACACACACAGACAGACACACAGACAGGCACAGAGACACATGATATGGCACCCAATGGCATGCAACATTAATGTGATATGGCAGAAGGCATTCAGCTTAGACAATTATAGTGGTAGTTATCATACATCCCTGTGTTGCACACAACAGCATGCATGTGTTATAGCAGAAGGCATGTACCTTACACAATTATACTAGTAGTTAGCATACATCCCTGTATTGCACCATTTGTGTTAGTAGGTCATGCCCCAAACCTGCAACAGAATGCATGCACTATGCACCATTGCACCGCACTGCCATGTTTTGTGCAACATACCCCACATTTTAACAGACCATTGCTGATCTGTGTACATCTGCCACTGATGCTTTGCGTTGGCCACTGCCCCTATGTGTGACAAGGACATGAGCAATAGGGCATGTTAAGTGAATACTATGTTTGCCTGAGCCCTAGTTTGCATATCTCCCTTACAGCAGTGCATGTCTGTTCAACATTATTCTGCTTACCCCTAAGCTGAGCCTACAGACAATGTGCATGTGGCTGTACACACATGTTTGATATGGCTGTCCCTACTTTGCAATGGTGCCACAGACCAGCACAGGTTAACAGTACACCAGCTTGATGTGTGGCATATGACCTTTGCCAATCACATGTCGTATGACATGCCTTCTGCTGACGTGTTGAATGACATGCATACATGTTTAACACAATGGTGTCCTTTCAAATATACAGTGAGGTAATGGTGTCCCAATGCAGGGACGTGTTCTACTAACATGGACCTTCAGCTGACACAATGTTGTCAGTCCGCCCTACAGATATACAGGGACATACTGCACATTGAGCTGATGTGCATAGCCATTGCAGGGCATCATGTGGCTTCACTATTGCTATACAGTGTGAGTTACAGACACAGCTCATAGTCATGGCTGTGTTCATATACAATACATATCTAATGTGGAATGTGACCCACATCACTGAGGTGTATACACACTAAACCCTAATGTGGAATGTGTGACACAGGTCACTGAAGGGTATACAGATGATAGCCCTGCACATTTGCAACTATTTTGCTGATGCCTGGCAACTATGCCCAGGCATGGCTAACCTAGCAGTACTCCATGTCTCACATGCCATCTGTGTACCTCATACACATGAGGAGCAAGCATGACAGTGATGTCTGATACCAGCAAGGTGAATGTACTGTATCTGTGGCCTGATGTGGTTGTATGTGTATGTTGTGCAACACATGTATGTATTTGGATACTGTATAGGTGAAAGCTTTCATGTCGTGACACACTCAAGATGTTCAAGACATGTTATGTGGTGGTTTGATGTCATGCCTACACAAGCTGTGCACAGGCCTGTATGATGTTTAGTGTGTCACATCTGCAATATCATCATTACACAAAGGCCATAGTTGTACCATGTCGAGCCAATGTACAACAGGGTGTACACACATGTACATCCCTTCTACTGTGTGTGTTGCCTCATGTCTCTGGCCATCCTCCATGGCCAAGTGTAAACATGTTTTGTCCAATGGCTGTGATGGGCATCTATTCCACATGTCAGTGTTGTCCCATATGACATACACTCATCGATGTCATATGCTCCACTGAGGACAGGGTTATGCAGACAAAGGGTGGTATGTTTGGGATGAGAGATATCATGTTTTGCAGGATAGTTAACCAGTGTTGCAGTCAGCCCACAAAATGTCATGGACATGTCAGATAGCACATGACATTGTGCGACAGTCATACAGCTATACATTATGTGTACATGTGTTAAATGGCCACCTGACAGATAGCATGCAATTAATATGATCTGTGCATTATGAAGTCTGATAAATAATAACAATCTCACCTGCAACAGGCTGCTGTCACTGCGAAATGCCAGAGGTACCTAAATAGGAGTGTCACAGCAGTAAGATCAGTATCCACACCTGTGCGATAGCTACAGGGTGCAATGTGCATGTTAGCACATAAGTCAGTACAATAGACTACACTATGGAGTATGCAAATCTGTGCATACATAGAGTAGCAAACTATAATATGTGGCATGTGTGCATACATGCCTTGCATATGATGTTACATTAAATATTGTACAGTAACACATGTAACTATATGAAATATAGTTGTGTTCTATGTTCAGTAGTGACTTACCAGGCAACTCCCGGCTCAGTGGTTGTGAGACACCCACCTCCACAATTCCAGCTAAAGCTTGTGGATGGAGTTCTGCAGGTGTCCCCAGGTTGGCCAGTAGCTCCTCGGTACGTATGAGTGGGGGCTGGGTGAGTGCCCCCCCACCTGTTGCAGCTTGTTCCCTGGCAATTGCATTTGCATGCTGTTTTGCCCATCTAATGAGGTTGGTGCAGTGTCAGCGTACCTGCTGATAGGTGCGATTGTGGCCGCCAACATCATTTACCCTCCTGTGAAGTTCTTCCCATTGGGCATCCTGCTGCTGTGCATCCTGTGGCACATGGCTGAAAAGTGTTTCATGGTTGTCAAGGAGGTATGGAATGAGGACCTCATCCTCCAAGCGGGTGTATGGTGGAGCCTGGCACGCGGCATACCTGGAAGACATAATGATGGAGACAGGTCACAGTAACTCACAGAGAAGTACAGAAGTACAGCTGCACATACATGTGTATTACATTTATTATGATTACAAATATGTCTTTGCAAATCTGCATGATACTGACACCACTGACATGTTTAACTCACACACATTTGACACTTACTGGTGATTTGATGTTATCACCATATATATGTGTGTGTGTCAAGTGATGACATTGCTCATACTCCATGTAGATGTTTTCTTGATGTGGGCACGTCTGTTTGCCTGTACTGGTGTCTTTACCTATCAGCACATACCTGGATGTGTTCACATTAATGCAATAGACCTTAATGCTGTGTATATGTCACATATACAGTCATACACAGCCTTAAGGGACATGACCTGTGACCCTGCAGACTTGCTCATGGAAAGTTTTACATGTATGTGTTTTGCCATATACATCTACATGGCACTGTACAGCAGTATAGCATCCTGCCATGTATTACCTGTGTTGCACATGTGAAACACATGGGACAATGGCTAGCTTGATGGTATTTGCAGGGTTGGATATCAACTATAGCATGTATGGCCATAGTGAACTAGTAGGCTATATGCCCTGGGCCATTTATAAGCCTAGGCTGAAAGGTTGCCTAGCTTTAGCCAACAGACAGGTAACATTCAGTTGCCAGTTCAAGCAGTGCCACAGAACTGATCCACAGGGTTACTGATATATTTGCCATGTGGTCATCACACCATGTCTCAAAGAGGGAAAATGTGCAGCTTTGCTGGACAGGGATGCATAGTATGACAGGAGTATGTAAAGTGTATGGGACAGGGATCTGTCAGGCATGTTATGATCCTTGTACTAGAAAGGTGGATGTCCATGAAGTATGTGTTTATTTGAAATCAGGATGTGTGATTGTAGCATGTCCAACATCTCTGGGTTGGATATGGCTTTATTCAGGGTAGGCATCATGCTACATAGTGGAGCTAGGGTTTGGGAAGGCCGGTGTAGGCCATCTGAACATGGCCAATAACCCTTAAAGGAAATATGTGCTCTATCATGGGTCACATGAGTGTTGAGTATGGCTGAACAATTATCTCTATATTCATGGATGGTACCCTGTCATGATTAGGGATGCCACTTAAGACTACCTGACTGGTGTAGTGAAGTGACTATCAAAGGAAAGACTACTGTCCAGCTGCATCCCATACACACGCAGTTTCCATTATGTTGACTGCTGCCTAGGTGGTAGTTCATGGGTACAGGGTTTTTAACATAGGGGATGTCAATGCAATACTTAGCTGTTAGATTGTGGCCATACATCACACACCACACATCTGACCCACAAAGGCCCTTCTGTATGTTGCCTGCAGCACTCATTGAGTCGATTATTGCTCCTAGTTCATAGTCATTTGCAAACTTCAATAGGCAGATGCTTTCTGTGTTAGTCTGTGTGGTATAGATAACAAAGAGGGGGAGTATCATGAATGAACCCTGTATTATAGCTGGCACTGGTTTGATGTGCGTGTATTAGTCAGATTTCTTCTGTAGTGTTGGTTCTGCCAGCAGTCCAGTTGTCAACCAATCCTGTGACATGGGAATATACACCTAGTTTACTGAGTGTAGCTGGAACACAGTATGGGTGATGGTGTCCTAAGACCTAGCTAGGTCATGATATGCTGTGTGAATCAACCTTACTGTCATCTACATCTGTACTGACTACCTCAAATAAGTTGATCAAGGTTCATGGCCTTACAGACCAGACTCAGCAGGGTAGTAGTGCACTATTTCCCATTATCAGTGGTGACTCCTCCTTTGTGGGGTGTGATAACTGTTGCTGTGCACCATTCAGTGTGTACACAGCCTGACATGAAGCTATGATTGAAGATGATGTGTATGTGGAGAGCAAATTGTTCTGACATTTGTGTAAAATACACCCTGGGATGTTGACAGGCCCCATGTAAGCTGTATGTATGGCTTTAGAGAGTACAACTTATACCTGCATAGCTGTTATTACAGGGGCTGTGTAGTGTACATGGATATATAAATATGTGTACTTGTTGGGGGGGGGTGAGAGTGGGTTTATGTTATCCAAGACCTTATCTGGATGAACAAGTGCTATTTTTGTAGGTGCAGTACTTCTCATGCCATAGTGCTGTGAAGCACGGCAGGTCTTGTTGTTGCCATTATGATTCATGACACAGCTATAGAATGCTTTGTGGTTGGCCTCATAATATGTGGCTGATTAGTTTCACAGTAGCTTTGGGTGGTTTTATATGGTGTATCTGCATCTTAATGAGCCTGACCAGGGATCAACTCCACTCATGTGTGTTCACTCTTGCAACAGTCACTACCATCCATGGTACAGTTTAAGGCAGGGTACCACCTGATTGCCTTCCTATTTGTGTTTGGTTGAATCTTGGTTCTGTTTCAGTGGCACAATCACTGTACTTATGTGAGTGCTTAAAGTGCATTTGTGTAGGATTCAGCATTTGCACATGCATTGTCCATCTGCATGAGTGCCATGACAGTCACCACTTCGCTCTTAAGAAGCATAACATTGGCTTTGGAGACTGACTATGTGTAGCATACTGTTAGCCCTGTTTGTGTGACTCTGGTGATCCAGGTCATTGGGGTCAATGAAATCCAACATGCATTGATCACAGGTGTTGATACATAAGGAGACTTTCCAGTTCATACTGGGATAGTAGAGAGTAGCCATTATTATGGCTTTCTGTCTCAAACCTAATATTCCCCGTTGCAGCACAATATGACAGTTGGAAATTCTGAGGCATGGTGGGTGATCTGTCGCAAGGTGCAAATTGGATTCCACTTTGGCACAAAGGTAGTGGCTTAGCATAATGCATCTGAAGTTATGCAAGTGCAACTAGCGTGGGGGTGTACATATCCTTCACCTGTGGCCTGTGTGTTTCAATAAAGGATAATGGCCAAGAGGTGAGGTATGTGTTATAACATGGTCATGCAGGGGTGCTCCCCAAAGCATTGAACCATATCACAGTCACTGCAAAGATATGTTTTCCATGTTAAGGATTGACGTGAGTCCATACTGAGTTTCTGAAATGTATCATTGAGTACCGAGACCCATGGTTTATTGCTTGGCTGTCCCTGTTACAGCAGTGGACTTTCACTTGAACTTTGCATGATGAAGGCACTAGCCAGTATCCAGATTCCCAGGGGTGACAGGTGCAGGCCCTGTTTGGCAAAGCATTATGGTCTGTCAACCATGTTATCCCAGGCAGAGAGATACTAGATACCCTTTGAAATACACCAGTACATTAGACAATTCTGGAATACAATCCTTTTGTCCCTGTACTGCAGTATCATTCTGGCCAATGGCAGAATGCTACTCAGGCCTTGGGACATGCATGCATGGGCTACAAGACCTGACAGTTCCTAAATGTGTGTTTCCATGCCATCCAGACTACTGCATCACAGGTCCTGCACAACAACATGGAATATGCCAGAGCCATGTGTATAGTTCAGAAGATGGTCTGAGTGTATGGGTATGTGGCTAATCATGGCAGACAGGCAGCTGACAGTATGTTTGCCCTTGTATAGCTTGGTGTGTAACATAGTACTAGAGTTTGTATTCACAAATGAGTACTGTTGGGCATGTTTCTGGCCACGTGTCCTGAGGGGTGGCACAATTTGGCAAACTATGTCATACAGTTTGTGTATTATGTTGTCTGTCTATTCCAGCTTGGGAGGTCTCTTGTTTGGCCAGATACTTAGAAGCCTCTGTGAATGTGTGTGATTTCTGGTGGTATGTGTGAGTGTCCTTACTGTGTTCTGGTAAGGGTATGTGTTGGTTGTGGTGATGAGATGCATATGTTAACCTACACCTCATGACTGTCCAGTCCAGTCATGGCTGTAGACTGGACTGCCTTCCAGCTTACCCCTGTAGCTGCATCCCAGACAATGTGCGGGGTGTGGTGTTAGGTGGGTTTGGCAGTGTGCATGGCATAGAGATTACATTCCCCCAGAATGGCCACATACACAAAGCTGACATTAGTAAACACCAGTAGCTGACTAGTGGACATGCTTGTATGAGCATTCAGTACTACAAGTACCAAGTACTGTATTTAGTTTACTTATTTCTTATGAAGATGTTTTAGGCAGTGATGCTCACATGTAAATATTTGTGTTATGGACATGACAACACTGGCTATATACTCACATATCCACCAGAACCATGAGCTCTGTTGGGCACAGACACCCACTCCTCAAACAGAGTCATGTATCAATAGACTCTGATGCCACTATCAACATGATCAGAATATAATCAGATAGTGTAAGCCACCACCTATGAAGTGGCTATAACACATGGGCAGCTGTCTCCTACATCTTACACTCCTACTGCAGATGTTACACTGGAGTTAAAGATGATATGCAACATATTTCATTACCAGTACTGTGCACAACCTTACATACAGTATTTGCAAGTGGCTGTTAGGTTGGCAATGAGAGGTTAGGCTACACAAACCTGAATGTTCAACCAGTGTGTCTCTACTCTCAAGATCCACTCTATGTAGGTGTGCACATAGCCATTTGGCCCAGCCCTGTAACAAGGGTCACTACACATTTGCATAACATGTACACATGCACAGCTGTTAATGCTTGCAAATGATACTAGGGAGGTGGATATTACATGTCTTATGTGCATGGATAGTTACCTAGCTCTTCCAATTTTCTTTGCTATCATGCTGCTAAACTGTCAGATGACTACAATTCATATGTATCCTGTTACTGAGTATTGTAATTGCCAATAGACATAACTAATGTTTGCATAACATAACAGAAATGCTATGTAAAATGGAATAAAGAGCTGCTAGAATACTGCACATTGCATAGTTATTGGCACAACATCCCACAATGCAAATCATATTTGCACAGTAAGCCCACCTTTGACATGTTTATCTCACTAATACACCCATACATATGTCTACTGTTACAATATATCAACATATACTATCCCCTGTTATAGCACATACTTGTTGGACCAACCCTGACACTGACAGTGGCTGGAAAAGAATTGGTGACTTCCAAGCCCATATATATCATCCCTTGTGGTGTATGAGGAATTTGCCTTGTGACCTACAGCAGTACACACATAGAATACTACAAGCATTACTACTGCTCAACAATACATCACTACAAGATAGCTATTTCCACTATATGCATTGATTACACTGTAATTATTACAGAACAGGTACGACATACACAGACATACTAAATGTTATACGTACTTTCTTGGTAATTGGAGGTGTTATTGCCTGGTATTTTAATCTTTTTTGGTTTGTGTTTCAATCTTCTGTTGGGTATTTTATACTGTTCTGCAGGTATATACAGATGGTTTGAATGTGTGACAAGGCATCCTTTTATAGTTAGAGATCAGTAATGTGCTATTCTGATCACCAATTGGTGTTGTGAAGTAGTTAATTACATGCACATCAGCTGTGCAGCTACAATACCATGGCAACAGTGGAGTATAATTGAGTACTCCACTTGGGCGTTGTTCCTTTGCCTTACTTGTGAGGAAGACAGCCTGGAAGTGTTGTCTGAAATCTATTGCAACAGCTGTATGGAGACAAACACAAAATATATTGTGTGCAATGCCTAGAAGATTTGGTCTAAATGTAAGTACTGCTGTTATATTTCTGAACATTGCTACTTAGTTAATAGTTAGTATTAATTTTTAACAGTTATACATATGTAGACTTGTATATGTTGATTCACAAACTACAGTACATTACAATGTACTGCACATATGTACACAAAGTGACTGCCCCATTTGTGGTCAGTACTGTGGAATGCCTATAGTAAAAGGTGTAGTCTAAAGACCATGAAACATATACACAGCTCAGATTGCTTAGTGGTAGGTCCCATGACTATGGTGCGCATGGTCCAGGGTTCAAAACCTGCGATGCTTTAAAAATGTTTTTTACTCCAGAATAAGGCTCATTTAAACAGTTGTAAGCATGTTTAAAAGTGTTTATGTGACATTAAAGCAGCAGTTAAACATGGTTAAACCAAATTTAAAAGTGTATAACCTGTGTGCGCAAACACAGCCACATCTGCTAACAACTCAGGATATACACATTTCAGTGAAGTAACATCTCACTATGTGCTTACATAACACTACAATCTCTGTTGACTTTACTCTCCGGCACACATGGGTTTATGTGGGTGTTTCAAATGTTTATTATACTGAAGAATGCTACCTAAATATGTAAGCTGTGGTTAAGGTATACTTTTTAACATGAAAAACATCTCTGACTTTATTGAGATTTGAACCATGAATGCCCAGATACTATGTGAATCCTGTAACCATTTCACTATTGACATTAATGTTGCTTCTGCCTATTTCCTATTTAGATGATTTCTATGTGTAAGTTAGGCTAAGCAAAGGGCGGAGGCGCCCAAACCCACTGAGCTTCACTTACTCTTGAAATCAAAACATAACAAATGAAATGAGAGACTATAAATTAAATTCCTAACTACATTAGGCATAGCCCCTCACTGACACACTTCAAGATAAACCTTGATGTGTGAATGGGTAACAGAGTATACACCCCTGGGATCATGTGTCCCAGAACCATACAGCCAGGGGGAGGTGAGCCCCTCCAGTTTTCTAGCTGCAAGACCTGTTGGGGAAATTTAATGGTGTTGATTTTTCACGTTAGCATGCCCTTTTTAGATCACTAAGTGCCTCTATCACCCTCCGCCACCCCAGTCTTTAACAGCTTCCAGCAACTCTGCCTGGAATCACTTCATTGGCTATGTTTGACAGAGGCTCAGTTATTTCATTAATGGTGCAGAGAAAGCCAACACACTATAGCTATGCTTCTAAATGCTCTTGGGCAGATAGCCTACTACCTATCTGTGAACCTCTAAAGTGCAGGCCATCACAGAAATAATATGTGAATAAACAGAGCTTTCAGATCACAATATACAGTGAAAAATCACCATGTAGGCAGAAAACAGTTAAGTACAGCAAGAACATACAGAACACTGATACTTAATCACTCCAAATCCTATCTTGGAAGCTAGAAGACTTGTATCAGTTTAAGGTTTTCTATTGCTTACCAGTAGGTTACTTACAGGATAGATGAGTAACAAGTACAGATGGGAAACATGCATGCAACAATATGATACTGGCTTGCATGTGTCAGCCTTAGGCTTTCGAATACTGGCCAAGGCTATTGCCGCCCCCATGGTGCCTTTTTTATGCAAGTCTCACAGGTGAATCCCACCTCCAATAAACAGCACAATAGCAAAATCAATGAGGGTTATACTACTCAACGCCAGGGGTTGTAATCACAACATGCATGCACTCACAGCACTCCTCCGTATGGACAACATCAACATCTGTGCAGTAACTGAGACTTGTTTTAAGGCTACTGAGAGCACACCAGCACTACTGGACTACAACCCATACCACACATTTTGGCCACAGAACATGGACTGACACAGACATGGAGGGGGTCTATCCATATTCATCAGGGATACCTACACCTCCAGGTTAGTGGGGGAGCATGATACCTCTGAGATTATCCATGTGCAGCTAACATCAGCCACAACTGCATTGCAAACTGTGGCCTGCTACAGATCACCCTCCATGACCCAGGACCACCACTCCACCTACATGGAGACAGTGGTAAACATGACAGTCCTACCGAACACCCTGGTATTGGTCGATTTCAACTACCCTACGATTAACTGGGAAACTTACTTGAGTACTCACTTTCAGGTCCAGCACTTCCTAGAATTTATCACCTCAAATGCCCTGTATCAGATGGTAAAGTCCCTATACAGCGGTATAAACATACTAGAAGTGGTAATCACCAACACAGGCAACAGGTGTACCACAGCAGAGGTAAACTAGTCACTGGTTAAATCTGACCATGTACTATTCACTGATGATTTCGACATGCAACCATCTCCCCCACCCAAGGTAACCACAGTGAAAACCTTTCCTACAGCTAACTTCACACTCTTAAAGACAGAGGTGGGAGGTTTCACAGCCCCCACGGTAAGGGAAAACATTGCTCAGGATACAGAAAGATTTATAAATGCACTCTATAAGCACCTACAAAGATGTATGGATCATGCTATCACTGGTAAATCAAGACTCCCTTCTCCAAGACAAGGACACCAGTCTGGTGGAAATCTGCAATAAACAGGCTATACAACAGAAGTAGGACAGTAGTTCATAAAAACAGCAAATCCCAAGAAGGGCAGACATCCGTAACCAGTATTAGTAAGACACTTAGTTTCCCTCAGGAAATCACCCAAGGCTAACTTCAACAGGAAAATAGGCAAGGATTCAAAAGATAATCACAAAGCCTTCTTTGGCTGTGTCAAGGATCTAAGTGGCAACACACACATTTGCAATGTGCCGGTGCAATATAGCACAAAATATACTGAACCTACTAATATCGCCAGCATCCTTGCAGATACATTCAGTGCAAACTTCACCCCCTAAAGAGCCCACAACAGTACCCATAAAGTACAGTATCCCAGACATCAGAGACACACAGGTAGAAATAGCCCACTCAAATGGCATAACACAGCATCAATGGAGGCAGATGGTGTCCCAGACTGCGTCTTGCAAACACTACAAGATGAACTAACCCCCCACCTAATTAAGCTTTTCAACCTCAGTCTCTACACAGGCTACATGCCCTTACAATGGCACATAGCAATGGTTATTCCACTCCACCAAGGTGGAAACACAACTGACCATGGTAACTACCACCCCATAAGCCTGACTAGCCTGGTCTGCAAAGCTATGGAGTGCATCCTCATGGCACTCATTAACAAAGACATTGGTAACCTCCAAACACTTGACCCAACCCAGGTCAGCTTGGTTGAGTGCAGATCATGCCTACTGAACCTTTTGGATGTCTTACAGACAGTCACCAAGGCATTAGATGAGGGAAGAGGAGGTTCACACATACTACCTGGACCTCGCCAAGGCTTTTGACACCATTCCCCACTCAGGTATTATTGATAAACTCACCAGCCTGTACATGAACCCATACATCACAGAATGGGTTGCCAAACAGGCTTACACACAGAACCCACATGGTAAGACTAGCAGCCTCCAGGTCCAACTCTTAACCAGTCACAACTGGTATCCCACAGGACTCAGTCCTGGGACCCCTACTGTTTGGCATATACTTCTCAGAGATACAGGCAAACACAGGTGGGCTATGGCAGACCATGTTTGGCAATGACTGCAAAGTGGGAGCCATAATTGACAGTCCAGCTGACACAGACATCCTTCAATGGGCCTCACAGAGACCGACACAGGGTGTCAAAGTCATGGCCTCATGTTAAGTGCCACAAACTGCATGGTCATTCCATTTGGGCAAAACTAACCACCCACATATTAACACATAAGTGGCAGCCACCTTATTACAGATGAGGTAATACGGGATCTGGGGACTAAGGTAGATAGTGATCTCTCCTTTAACAATCATATCTCCAAAGTAGTTAGGACATCCTACTATGTAGGCCATCTGATTACTAAAGGGTTTGCATCTAGACATACTGAGGTTATAGTGCCCCTTTACTCGTCACTCATCAGTCCCATCATAGACTATGATAACCCATTTGGGATGTACCTCAAAAGACACTTCTGACAGCTGGAAGGTCCACGAACGTACCTCGCCAAGAGGATTATTGGCCTCAAACATATGTCCTATGCAGCCAGATTGAATAAACTCCTGCTTTACTCAGTGGCATCTCGTTTACTCAGAGATGATCTCTGCTGGCCAACAAAGCCATGTCCAACTCAAGCTTAATGGATATGCTCCACCTATGGGAATCCATGTCACAGTGAGCCACACGCTGTAGTGAGCTAAACCTTGTCACAACAATAACTAGAACATGCTGGAGGGACAGATTCCTGTCACAGAAACTCCCCATGCTTTGGAACAACATGAGCCCCTCACTAACACTCTTCAAGAGAAACCTTGAAGAGTGGACGGGGAACAGTAGATACACCCCAGGGATCACGCCATTGGCTCTGCTCCACAGACGGACATTTAATTAATCAATGGGGTGGCAAAAGCTGACACATTTTGGCTAGGCTTATCAATGCCCTTGGGCAGTTAGCCAAGTGCCTATATATGAACCTATGAACCTATACATACAGTATCAGCACATGCTGATAGCTTAATTTGCTGTTCAGGTGTTGACTTACCTTGTGCCAATAGCAATTGTGTGTGCAATAGTTGAGGGCTGTGTATGTTGGATGCACACAGTAGACTGCCTATACATGACAATGTACAGGTAGACTTGTGTGTGTGCCATCCATTTTTACTGTGTATGCAGGTGGAGAAAGGTGTCAGTCCCTAGGTGCTTACACTGTCAGATTGTGTGCTATACGTTCCCTCCTTGCCAAGGCATGGGCATACTGGGCACGCCTCTGTCTGCCTACTGGGGCTGGCTCAGGGTGTTCATGGTCTGAGTACCTCTGTGCCTGTGGGGCCCTTGGCAATAGTGGTGGGCTGTGAGGGCCTTCACCATTCTGTCCCTGCTGCAGCTGTTTCCGCAAGATTATATTGTGTAACATGGCACATACTATGAAGCTGTGGGCACACGTGCCTGGAGAGTACTGCAAGGCTCCACCAGATATGTCCAAGCAACAGAACCATAATATAAGCATCCCAAACACATGCTCTATGATGATTCTGGTTTGTGCATGTGCCTCATTATGGCATTCTTGCATGGGTGTGTGTGCATTTCTGATGGGAGTCATCATCCACGGTTCCAGTGCATAACCAGCATCCTCCACCAGGTGGCCATTTGGGATGTTCCCCCCTGGCAAATACCTGATACGGCTGTCAGGCATGCCAGATGTGGGAGTCGTGATAGCTTCTAGGGCTGCCAGTGCACACATCCATGATAATGCCCTGGGCATTGCACATGACCTGGCAGTTGATGGAGGGGTATCCCTTGCGGTTTATGTAGTGCCTACCCTGCTCACCGGGTGGTGATTTGATGTGTATGTGTGTGCAGTCTGTTGCACCCAGTGCATCCAGGTATTCTGCCACACGGTGGAAGAGGCACATATTGCTGACCATCTCTTCCTGCATTCGGGGGAAGTATATGTGCTCATTGGCATGTGGTAACATGGCATCCAGGAACTGGTGGAGTACCCTGGATGTCGATGCCTGTGAGATCCCCATGATATCCCCAGATGGCCTTTGGAAGGTACCTGTGGTTAGTATTCTCAAGCTTACACATACCTTCGTGTCCACTGGGATGGGTTCCCCTCTGTTACTTCTGGCTCTGAGTCGTGGCTGGCACAGCTCAACAAGTTGCTGTAAGATGTCCCTGTCCACCCTGTAATGCTCTACTATCTCCAGATCATGTAGCCCCTGGTAGGTTACCCTAGGTCTGAACACTCATCTCCTCCTCTCGTGCCTGAGGTGGTTGTCAGCATCATCCTCCACACTACCTTCAGTCTCCAACACATGCTGGTGGATCAAAGCTATGGCAGCCCCTAACATGTACATATTAAAAGTTCCCTGTATGTATATACCAATGATGCAGAGTGTATGGGAATACACAAGTGTGTGTGTGAGGTGCTTTCACACTTTATGCTATTGTGCTATGGATGCTGCTGATCTCATTGGCTGTGTATGAGCAATTCCAGCTGCAGGGTATCTTAATTGTGGGTTTTACAGTGGGTACTGGAAGTGTGAGGCCTGTAGTGTAGAGTTATGCTTGCCTGCCTTGATTAATCTGTTGCCCTTTAATTCACTTTTAAACCTGGATCCCCTCCCATTGTCAGGCATGCATCCACCTGCCAACTTTCTTGTTTTGTACATTCCCTACCCAGTCATGTGTTGCAAAATGTGTTTTGTAGCTGATATAATGCAATTCTGCTTTGTTCTGCTGTGACAGTTTACTGTTGTCTTTGCAGTACAGCCCCTCCCCTTTCTTGTTCTGCAGGTCTGCTTGTAGCCTTGTTAGCTGTTGTCAATGGCCCACTGTAGGTTCCTAAGTGTTAGTCATTTGTACTCCAATTTCCCTGCTGCAGCATTTCCTTATTTTTTTTCCTATATCCTTCCTGTTTCAGCTCCAGTGCACACCGCGCGAACCCTTTTACCAAGTTTAATCTTGTTTTAATCTCCGTTCACTTGCATACTCGGTTACCTTGTGTGCTCTCAGCTAAGCAAAGCTATAGCCAGTTCAACACACCCCTTTCCTGCAGCTTTGCTTAGCTACGGGAAAACCGGATTAGCAATGCTTCAATCTGCTTACAGCAAAGGTGACACATCCCTCTCTTGATCTAATTTTTATCTCAAGGGCACACCTCAGTGTTATAACGCTACATTGTGAGATGCATCCTTACACCAGTGGGGAATCTGTGATTCACTATTACTCCTCTCATTTGCATGGCATTGCCTACTAATTCCTAGCTACCGCGCAAAACACTGTCACAGCCCCTTAGCAACCCTTGCACCATGGTGTGGTGTAACATGCCTGCCATTGACTATTATGGGGAAATCATGATATGTGTTACATTGCAGTTTTATTCTATATTTTTCTATTTTCCTTGCGATCCTGTTTGCGTGCCACTGCCCTGCGCTTAAACTTCGAGATAGTGCGGAAATAAAAATTAAATGTTCTTTTTATATTTTATTTATTATTATTTATTTATTTATTTTAATTTCATTACCGGGGAAGTCCACTGGGCCAAGAAGTGCCCATTTTCAGTGGAGGCCCGGGGAGAAAAGCTCCACAAGCAATACAATGAAACATGGTTACATAAAGTTAATGGTATAATACAAGAGTAAGATTCATACAGTCAGGAAATACATTTACATAAAATGTGCATAATGAGCAAGCATAATAAAGCAATACAGTGCAGGGAAAAATAACGATAATACACAGATGTGCATAATGCTTGTGTGTACATGTTTTAGTATTTTTTAGCACATTATGTGCTAAAAAATAGCACATTGTACATGTTTTTTATGCCAGTGGCTATATATTTAGCCATTGGCATATATTAACAATATAATACATGTGTTTAGTCGGCTGTCATGGCTCCGATTTTATGTTTGCAAAAATGTAAACCGTTTTTTATGGTTTACATTTCTGCATGCTTACACTATGCCTGCACCACTTCCTGGATCACTAAATACCTTAATTTGCATGCTACACTGCTGCACATGGGATAATTAGCATACAGGGGCTGGGAGCTGTGCGGGCTCATACCTGGATCGCTCGACGGCCATATTTGGTGTTGGAATGCCAACACTATGCCTGCACCTGGTGCAAGCTTCATGAATCCTGGGGTTTAGGAATAAAATAATAGGCTTCCACTGAACTCTGTTTCAAAACATTTACACACCTGTCCCAAATAACTGTTCTGAAGCATGTTCTACATTGTTTTAAAGAGTGAGGACAGGAGGGGATTTTTTGACTTTCTTGCTTTACCAACACATCACTTATCAATTTTGCCATGCTGCTCTATCTGTCATTGGAATTCCATATCTCTCATTGAGGGGTCTCTGCATCGTACGGCTTATAACCTGCACTAATCTTATCCTGTGTCTGGCTGTAGGGAATTAGTTGCTGGTTGGCCACCAAATATGTCTGGACTAGAGTTTTTGCACCTTATTCTCCTCTCTGTCTTGCAACTAGCAAACTCAGTGCAAAGCTTGCTACATTGAACCCATTGGACAACTGCATCCTTCCATACACTTGAACACTTCACAAAAATAGTCCTTGTTTCTATTCTGTGTATTTTCATTTTATTCACAGCCTTCTGCCTGTCGCTCAGGCAGTGGGACATTGGATCCATCCTACCCTAAAATAGTTCCACTGGCAGTGACTGCTCATTTCTATTTTTTCTTGACCAGTTCTTCTACTGTCTGTGTATGCACTGTTTCACAGGTCAGTACTAACCTAACTGATTTTGTGGGCCATTTTAGTCCTAGCCAATTTCCTTTGGTGAGAATAAAACTCTGTATCTCTTGTCCCTCAGGATAACACTTTAACCATTATGCCAAACCCCAACCCTCAACCCCCTATGTTTAAACATGGGTCACTTGGATTAAAGTCAGGACTTTCTCTCTCTGTACCACAGATCTGGCACATTTACAAGGGGGTTGTCTGGGCTACTGGTAAAATCGAGATCCAGATCACTTATATCTTTTGAGGACTAACTCACATTCCTAAATATATTTTATTTTAATATCATATAAAGCAGTAAAATCAACAATGAAAAGTTCTGCTTAACAATGACATGTGAAAAGCTTTGTCCCTTAATTAAATTTAATTAATCAATCAATCACCTCACAGAATACTAAAGGATGCAGAGATAAAACAGAATAACAATACTAAATTTAACACAAAAAGATTAATTGCTGGCAATCAATGATTAAGAAAGTATATAAATATGGACTTCATAATGTAATAAGATTATTTGTCTCCCTGTGAATGCATTTGCCACAGAGCTAGTGAGTTTTTCTTCTTACTTCCATTGCTGTGTGGATTTATTTTAGGGTTCTTTATTTGCATTGTGTGTACATTGAAAAATACATGATTCCCTCTCAATGCCAACAAGAAGGCATGGTGAAAGAGAAAAAGGATAAGAAACATAATGTGCTAAAAAATACTAAAACATTAAAAAGAAACTTATCAAATGTAACTGATAATAAATGATTGTGTACAACAAAGTATTTGGTCTCTTTTTGATCGATTGAGGGTGGCCTACTTCCAATGAGTTGCGATATGATGACACTAAAGTTCAGTGACATGTAATACATGTAAAATAAAATGTTTGAATGGATTGAATTTGCAATACCATAAAAGTGGCAATCTGTTAGACTCCCCATTTTTCAAGAAGTATGCCTGGCTTGCACATAATTCCAAACAATTGATTACTATTTGCTGGTCTTTCTTTCCAAACACAGCTGCAGATGGATTTTGAGCTCTTTTTCCACCTTTATCCCACTCTACATTAATTATGATGAGCTACCTCATGTGTGCCCTGCTTCTTGCCTCCCATTTCCCATAAAAATATGACTTGCTATCTAACCAGTCAAGTGAGAGATGTATTCAGGGAGATATTATACTCACTGACAGGATCACAAATGATTTAAAAGGTTTAAATCAGTGGTTCTTTTACAGGTGGCTATGCAATGTGGAGCATACAAATAATTAAATTAAAGTAAAAACTCTTTCTTTCTTATTTTCCCTTAACAACTTGATGATTTCATCCCTGTCATTAGCAGCCCTCACTCACAAACAGTTGTTTTATCTTATACTTACCTCTTAATCACGGTTTACTTTAATATCTATCTATCTATCTATCTATCTATCTATCTATCTATCTATCTATCTATCTATCTATCTATCTATCTATCTATCTATCCAATTTATTTAATTAGCATTTTGTTAATTGGATAGAATAAATGTTTGAAGGATACTTTTACAGTCATAACATGGTCCTTCTTTTATAATCACTCCAAAAATATGGAAACCTGGCCACCCTGTCTTGCTAAGATATTTAGTTTTTACTTTAGCAAGTTTGTCCACATTTAGATGCAGTTGTTAGGACTGACAGCTACCAGCCATACTCCATTTTTATTCTAACTTTTCCAGCCCTGGTAATACTGAGGTCTGTCAGATACTGTCAGCATTCAGTGTAATCCCTTCTGTAATGGGTCCAAACCCTCATTAACACATCCTTTTAAAGCTACTTAAATAGCACAACTGATCTCTGTGTCCTTTCAACAGTTCCATTCACAATAATGCTTAATGTTGTCTGGGCATAAACTGTTCCCTTGTCAAAACAGAGTCTGATAAAAGTATGAGAAAAGGATGTTCAGATTTAAATGACTAGACATGGGTATGTCTCCTTTTATGTTATTGGCTCACAGATTGCATGACTTGCTTGTAAATCTCGCATCCCACTAATGTACAGAGGCTGAGAGATCTGTAGGAGAGAGGTAGTGCTGAATTGTGCCCCTGTTCCACTGGGTCATGAGAATAATGTAACTGCACGTCACGTGTTTTTGTCCTTGTATTCTAAGGCATCTCTGTGCACTTTGAATGCCATAAATTAAGCCAGGTCTACCATAGCTAACAATGATAACTCGCTATGGAAATGGCAATGTGGCTCTAGGGTAATCATTGTACTTTTAGAATCTTATTAAGAAGACTACTTTTAGAATCTGATTAACAATTAGGGTTCACTTACTTTGAAGAGTGTTCAGTTAGGTTAGGTAGTGCCACATTTTTCATGTTATTTATGTACTTGCCACTCATTCATTCTTTTGTAAAGCATTTTGAAACTAGCGCGTGATCTGTAACACTAAAATGTTAAAGTTGTAGTAAATGTAGCAACTGTTTAATCTCCTCTCCTGTGTTACCACTAGGAAATACAAAACACCCCATCTAACAATAATATGCACATGAACTAATGAGCTACTGTATTCCCTGCTACATTATGTTAACCAGATAAAAGGCTATGGAGAATGACATATTCTGTTGTAAACTGCTATTCCATCATCACCATTATTGTTAGAATCCATGTATTCAATAGGACCGATGATAACAATGAAAAGATGCATTGGACTTTCCAAAGTGACTCCCCATAAGTGTCCATAAGGTCCCAGATGGCAGTTAGTCCTCTGTAGTACAACATAGTAGGTTTCCCTGCCTTGCCAAATTCTTTTGTCCTGGGCAGAGTAGGGCTACACACCTATTTCCTACAGTCATAGGATACAACAAAACACTATGGTATTTCATTTGATCTGTTAGTTTACCAGGCTGAGTTGCACAAAAAGGCTATATCTTACCTTATTAGTTCTACTGAGTTTTCACGTCTTCTTTTTTATACATGCTGAGAGTGAACTCATCCCCTGGCCTGTCTTACCCTCACAGCCAAAGAATGCCCACACAAGGATATCCCTTTTGCCTAATTAACACTGGTAGTTTTAATAAGATGTTTACAGAAATCAAGATGTGAACACAAGCTCACACTCAACAAATAAATGCTCTGATGTAACATCAGCCTAAATATAATGTAACAACAGCTTAAAACAGAACATGACCTTTCCTGTCACTCTCGTACTCTGATTTTATGCTGCCCACAGTTTGCCTCATAGGATCTGACTAGGTTGGGTGTATCTGCCAGTACATCATAGTACCCAGAACCCTTTCACTGCTACTGTGCACATTGTAAAGGCAGTAGGCCCTAACTGAGCCATGGATAATGATGGTAAGAGGCTGATGCTTTCTATTTCATCTATAGCCAATCTCTACAGAGTGTGTACCTATTCTACTTGAGCTAGTTACCTGCCTTTTCTAAAACCAGAGTTCAACTTAATTTAGAGCAGTGCCTTACTAATCACACTGCCTACTACACCAGTTCAGCACAGGCACCCTTTAAGAAGGCAGTGACCCATTTCTGGGAGTCCTGCAAGTCATGGCTTCAAAGAAAATACAAGAAATATCAAACCTTGCTGTAACACATCTAAAGCTTCATCCCTGATTGCTCTCCCTCACACAGTAGTCTCTGCCTCACAAACTCCCTAGGCTACTGGGCTTAGCACATATTCTCCTATACACATTTATAGCCTCAGTTTTACAGCTGTTGTCCACAGAATATCAAAAGGCACCCCAACACCAGGTACTTAAAATAGTTAAAGAAGATAGGCGACCCAACCCCGTAGCACAATATATACTTGGATTGACCAATAGGACTCACAAGGTTATTGGGGTGCTATCTTGTAGAGAAAACAACACACCCTCACACACCTCCACACACACACACACACACACACACACACACACACACACACACACACACACACACACACACACACACACACACACACACACACACACACACACCATACCTCTCTATCTCATAAAGCAAGAAATCTGGAAAAAGCATAAACGGGTACGGGGCAATGATCCTAAAATATGGAGATATTTTAAATATTACTCTTATAAGCCTAGAAAGTTGCTAGAATTACAGGACTTGTGTTAGCATACATTTTCTAAAGGATAAGAAGTCTGAAACTCAAATATATTTAATTATTTAGTGACTTGAATTCTCAGTAATTTGCCAGAAAAGGACTTATTTTATGAGGCACAGACGAAAAATATGAGGTATAAATCTGGACAGTTGAGCTGAATGACACACGCGTGCACACACACACACACACACACACACACACACACACACACACACACACACACACACACACACACACACACACACACACACACACACTCAGACAATCTCAAACATGTCCAGACTTTCAAAATGTACAATGGTCACACTGGGAAGGAATTAGAGTATAAAGAAAATTAAATTACAAATGAAATGCTAAGAACAATGGCTCACCAAGGCTACCCCATAGTCACCTGTCTTAAAGATATTTAAATGTTTATTGCCCTAGATACCTAGGCTATTTGTACAAATGTTTGTTGGTGCACAAAACTGATGACCCAAATACAAAAAATCTGGGGTAACAGATTAAGTGGCTATCTCTAAGGCATGGAGTTGAATCTCATGCTAAACTTTGCAATGTTCTTAATAACCATACTAGATACTGAGAACTCAGAATTTTGCATTAACATAATTATTAGAAACCACTCTAATAATCTTACAAACTTTGGAAATGCCCGAATTGCAAGTAGTTCTTTATACCCATTACCTGCCACTTTTCAGATCTGATAATTTGCATAGCTCTGTTAGTCATCTCTTCAGTACAGATCTTCTACAATGAGTAGTTTTGCAAAATAGGTGTGCAGACTGACTGTCAGAACCAATGTTATGCTGTTTGGTGCCTCAACTATACTAAGCCTGGTACAACCAAAACTCAGTACTCCTGAGTTTCTTGATCTACAGTAAACTCTCAGTTGACCGGAACTCAAGCAACCAGCAAAACAATTGAAGAAATGCAGTACAATTTTCATGTGTTGCACTTTCTGTTTTCCCCCCGCAAAAACATACCTTACGTTTTTAGAGTTTTAGAGTTTTAAAAAGGAAGATAGGAATAAATTCCCTCTCTCCCCAACCTGAGAACAAGTCAAACCAAACAAATAGTATAGGTGCAGTATTAGTCAGGCGTACTTTTAATAGTAACTCTCAAGCAACCAGAAACTACAGTTATCTGGCATCTTCCAATCCCCTTTGCTGCCTGTTAACTGAGAGTTTACTGTATGGGCTAAGGACATTCATTCATTTTCTGAGAACAGCTTTATCCTGCTCAACGTCATGGGACAGCTGGCATAAGGAAGAGAACTAATCTAGTAAAGATTCAAGCCATTACAAGATCAAGAAATTTCTATCAAAAGCAACATAATTAGGTCAAGAATGTGGCAACAGGAAATGAGGTAAGATTGCATCGGTGAGCAGTGATGGTAAAGCGCAGACATGAGAAGAAAGGTGAGTGATGTTAAGTGATACTGGATTGTGATGTGAGTGAATGGGGGAAGAAGATATCTTAATGTTTGCAGTGTTAAAGCAAGAAAGTTTGGGGAAATAATTGCAATTATGTATGCACCAAGCTGTTTTAAATGCAACTTTCAATCGCAAATAAAATAAATGTAAACACACTTATTATCCAATAACCATCATTCCATCTCACTCAGATTGTGGCAAATTTTAGATGCCTGTGGATCATCTTGACTCTCCATAACCTGAATATAAATCCTAATAAATTAAATACCTGACTAAAGTAGTCATATAATGTATATCACTGCCCCATGAAGAAGGCCAGGCTAACCTAATCAAAGGTGTCTGTATACTATGTATATTGTATAAAATCCTTCTTTCCAACACACTAGCTCACTGACCAAAGTGAATACAATGAGTAACTGTATTAAACAAACTCTGTAGATAAATCCCAGCTCACCGTCATGGAAGCAGCAGTGCTGGAACTTAGGAAGACTTGGCTGGTTCCCATTGTTTGCATGAAACTCACAGGATGGGTGATGTGACAAACAGACCTCTGTTTCTGGGCTAGTGCTTCCAATAGTGTTCTTTCTCTCTCTCTTTCTCTCTCTCTCTCTCTCTCATATCTCTTCATTCCACCTTATGATTTCTGTCCATAAGCATTGTACTTCTAACTTTCTGTTTCCAAGTGCTGGGCCCAGACTGTGAATCAGTGTACTACACAAAGTCAGACCCAAAACACCTTGTTTTTTTATTTCCTAATATATACCAATCAATTACAAACTTGATTAGCATTATTAATAGTTTATGAGTTTATCAATATTACAATTATGGCCCTTTCTTGTCCCTTTCACTTACCACTTCATCTTCTTTTCCAAAACTATCCAGTCCAGCAGTACATCAACTGGTGCATTCTTGTCAGTTTTATTACAACTCTTTCATCAGTAAAGTTACACACAGCTTACTCTTCACTGAGTCTTATCAGGTAAGATAAATTACATATCTTATCCATGGGTGCTACTTATAATATTGGTGCACAATGGAACAGGGTCAGTACAGATTATGCCTGTCTACCAAAGCCTTTAGTAATTCATAAAAATTTATACACAGTGGGAGAAAAACACATTACTAGTCTTAATCCCATTCTATAGGCATTGCACTCCATGCACAGGGTACATATCCTAATATTCTATTGTATAGGCACTGCACTCCATGCATAGAGTACATATCCTATTCTATAGGCACTGCACTCCATGCACAGAGTACATATCCCATTGTATAGGCACTGTACTCCATGCACAGAGTACATATCCCATTATATAGGCACTGCACTCCATGCACAGAGTACACATCCCATTGTATAGGCACTGCACCCCATGCACAGAATACATATCTCATTGTATAGGCACTGCACTTCATGCACAGGGTACATATCCCATTGTATAGGCACTGCACTCCATGCACAAAGTACATATCCCATTGTATAGGCACTGCACTCATGCACAGTGTACATATCTCATTGTATAGACACTGCACTCCATGCACAGAGTACATATTCCATTGTATAGGCACTTCACTCCATGCACAGAGTACATATCCCATTGTATAGGCACTGCACTCCATGCACAGGTTACATATCTTATTGTTTAGGCACTGTGCTCCATGTACAGAGTACATATCCCATTGTATAGGCACTGCACTCCAAGCACAGAATACATATCCCATTGTATAGGCACTGCACTCCATGCACAGTGCATATCCCTTTGTATAGGGACTGCACTCCATGTACAGAGTACATATTCAATTGTATAGGCACTGCACTCCATGCACAGAGTACATATCCTATTGTATAGGCACTGCACCCCATGCACAGAATACATATCCTATTGTATGGGCAATGCACCTCATGCACATAATGCATATCTCATTGTATAGGCACTGCACTCCATGCACAGAATACATATCCCATTGTATAGGCATTGCACTCCATGCACAAAGTGCATATTCCATTGTATAGCACTATACTCCATGCACAGAGTACATATCAGTCTAACCCCCATTCTCATTCATACAAGATTCAGCAAGACAGCACAATTGGTATACCAGCTAGTCCCACTAGAGAAGTCAGAGAGAGAGAGAGAGCAGATATCTGGAATATAATGGTGGTGCACTTGGCAGTGCAAACATCCTCCTTCCATGCTAATACATTCCTCAGAGACAACATATTAGTGCTGAGAAAAGAAAATGATTTGCACAGTAGGAAAATTCCTAATAGCAATGGAATTCCCTGCTACCCAATGCAAAATTGCTGCACTGGGAGCTTGCATAGCAGCAGACTCCTCATTACCATATTTTGGTAATATACCTAGCTTCACTATTAGGTCTAATGACCACAATAGCTTTTAGAATCATAGTCAGGCATCATGGAAGAAGACAGTGCAGCAAATAACTACTTCAAAAAGCATTCATACTTTTGTACATAGATGTTCATTACAGTGCTCTGTTTTACAGTCATGCAACATCGCGTATATCAGTCATTGGGATATGGAAGGGATATTATGAACTAGTCATCAAAGTGCTTTTTCAGCACTGTGTCCAATGTTCTGCTGTGTACAGTTTCTAAAGAATGAAGTACATTTGTACACATGCATTATGCACCACAATCCTTGTCTATGAACTGCCTTCCAGAATGGTGACATATACGATTCCATGTGCAGAGTGCTTGTACACATCTGTACAACATGTCTATTAATATCAGGGCCCACCTTGTATAACAGTTATGATCTCACTCCTCTGTACATACATACATACATACAAATATTTCAGACATGGGCATTAATGCCCTTCTAGCTTGCCAATATACCAAAACACTTGTTCCCATAATAAGTATCCAGGCTGTTCTTAAAAATATCTAAACTAGTATTTGCTTTAATGTAATTAGATAGTCTGTTCCTTACATTAGCTGCTCTCTCAGAGAACCAATCAGTACACTTCTCATTCCTATAGAATCTTCTAAACAGGTTATCTGATGATTCTCTAGTACTTTTTGTTAACCCCAAACATTCCCAGAGGTAGTTGTCTCTAAATGCCCTATATACCTGAATAAGATCTCCTCTTAGATATCTGTAAGAGACACTGTACAAGTTCAGATATTTTAGTCTTTCATAATAACTTAAATGTTCACATCCATGTATGCTCTTGGTATATTTCCGCTGTACTCTTTCCAGTTTATTCATGCTTGTTTTCCTATAGGGTTTCCATATTGTTATTCCATACTCAAGTTTGGGTCTAATGTAACTAACAAACAATGACTTCATTATTTTTGATTTCCTAGACTTTATAAATCTTTTTATACAAACTATAGTTCTATAACTATCATTAACCAATTGATTGACATGATTAGAAAAACTGATAGCTGAATCTACCCATATACTCAGCTCCTTAAATGAGTCTACAATCAGTATGTGCTGTATTAAATATTCACCTTTCAATTTATGTCTCCCAAATCTCATATGCTTAGTTTTTATGTATTTATCAGCATATTATTCTCCTGTGCCCAAATAGTTAATTTATCCAAGTTATTTTCCAGACATGCCTTATCTGTAACACATATAATCAGTTTACCCAATTTCAAGTCGTCTGCATATAGACTGTAGAACACCTCAGATGAAAAAGTAAGGTCTGAAAGATACAGTCTAAACAAGTAAGGGCCTATGACAGAGCCCTGTGGGACACCTTGACTGTAACCAAGGATTTCACCTGGCCAGTTGCTGTATGATAATTGCCATGTCCTATTTGTAAGCCATGCAGCTGTTCATCTTATCAAGAGTACATCAATACCTAGTTGTACTAATTTATTGATCAGTGTTTTGTGTACGACCCTGTCAAATGCTGAAGTTAAATCTATATAAATTACATCACAGCACAATTTCTCATTCATAGCTGTTATTATGTTGTTATAGAACATCACGTTACAGGTGGTAATAGATCTGTTTTCAACAATGCACACTGATATATGGTTTCAAGTCCCAATCTATCCTGTTCTGACAATAACGTATCCAATATTACCTTCTCCATTATTTTTCCACAATATGAAAATAGACTTAAGGGTCTGTGGTTGCCTTTCTGCATGGAACAACTGAATTCTTGTTATACATTGGAATGCATTATTCATCCGGTTGGCAGCCAGGCATCACTGTGATAGAATTTATTAAACCCTTCAGGGATGAGTCATGTTGGTATAACCAAACCGCAGTACAGCTATGGAAGGATTCTTAAGTAACAATTTCTTTATGGTGATGCCTTTTTACCATCCTCCTTTGTTGCAGCCATTGTCTTTTTCTGTGTTGAGTGCCACCTTTATTACTGCATTGTTTAAAGGTGCAGGGCTTTTCAATGAATGTACAGTTTGAAAGGAGTTTCCTACTTTACAACCTATTTTGTTTCAATTGACTGCAATAGTTCATTACCCTTTTCTAGTATTTTCATAGTGTCATTATGTCTTTGCTGGAAGCAATTTCAGTGTACTTCAAAACTTTCATAATGACAAGATCTGGAAGTGAAATAAGTTGAAACCCAGATGAAATTGATTTGACAAAAACTCCTGGCAAAATTCTCAGATAAAAATCAAATAAAACGTTTTAAAATATGCATCATCTGCAATCTACACTGAAACCACAAATGTAGCAAAGATTCCATTTCAATAAATTTTCAATATCTCTCGCAGACTCAAATCACATAAATGTGTTCCGTTTCTTTTAAATTAGTGCGTGGATTTGGAATATTTTTTAGTTTCCTGCATGTGGATGGATTTAAGTATTCATTAGCATTTTGTAATTTGTAAGCATTAGCACTTTTGGATCCTGAGACACTGCCTTCAGTTTAAAGATTTAGGGTGGTATTTCTAGCCCAAGGTTCACACTTTCATAGAGATTATTCATGAAGAACAATGCTCCGCCTATTCAGACTTACTAATTGCAGGGAACTCATGCTGCCTATGTGAATGCAAACACTTTCAATAAAAAACACCCACATTTTGTGAAATGCATAGAGTTGGTGAAGTTAATCCATAAAGTATTTATAAAGTACTACATGAAAACGTAAAAACTTATATAATTTCGGAAGTATTCAGTATTATGAATAAATGCTGCTATGCACAAGCACGTTAGAAGCATTTAAGGCAAGCAGTGAGTGGAGCAGCTGTTTAAATTAACTTTGTAAAATTATAAAGGGGAATTATATGTTTTCTATAGGGGTATCCTTATGTGGGCACCCTAACTGTTTCTTTAAACGAGTGGAAAGAGGAAGTTAGGAAACATTGAAAAAGGGAAAATATAATAAAAGAAGGGAACACAAAAGTAACATATTAAGAAGGATTTGCTGGATGAGGTGGGTGAGGAGGTATACTATATTTTTGATGTGGGATAGACCGCTTAGTTTTCATTTTTTTAATGTAAGAGGGTAGTTTAGATAGGAAGTAGGTTAGAGGGTATAGGACAGAGAATTAGGGAAGGAGTGAGTTGAAAAGGAGTTTATCACAAGAGCACACCTGGTCCGGAGTAACTAAAACATTTCCACTGCCTGATGGTGCTGTAGTGGAGGACCCTGGTATTGAGGGGGTGGAGACCTGTGGTGGCATGATGGTTGGTACCAACCAGGAGTAGCGAGGCTTGCTCCTGCTGAGGAGCATCCTACACTGGCCAGAGATGTCTGTCTAATACCTACTCCACAGTATCATCAACCAAATCCTGAAGCTCACAGTCTGCATAGCTTGCCAGGGTGCACTGTGCCATGGTGTCTACAGGACCAGTGTCCCTGCTCCAACCCTGTGTGAATGCCCCTGGACAGGCAGAGAGTGAATATTCCCTGACCTAGGAGGGACATGGCTGGGCTACTCCTAGGAATTTTGGACCTATGGAAAAATGAACATAAATAGGAGAGAAAGGAAAAAAAGAAAGACAAAGTAATGCATAATTAAAATAAGAAAAGAGAGAGAGAGGGAGGATATAGAGACAGACAAGAACTAGAGGCAATAAACTGACTCATAATACATCAGTGCATCCTTTATTAATAGTGATTTCTTATTTTTATTAAATCTTTATTAAGGAAAAACCTGTGAAATGGGACTGGAAACCTGTGAACAATCAGTATAACATTATTACACGGCGATGATTTTTCCATTTTCATTCTACTGAAAATAAGTCCATTAGCTGGTGTAACATAAGAAATGTTAGCTCATTTGAAATAACTTGCTATTATGGATTGTGCAGCAGTTGTGAACTGAAAGCACATTACTTTTTGTATTATATTTGTGTTTGAATTATTTCTGTATTTATACTTACAAAACAAATATTTAAAAAAAAATGATAGGCTCAAAGGTTTCATGGGTGTATACAAGGCTAATGACCACTAGACCTTTAGAAGCCTAGCTGTGTAACCCAAATGTAACACAAAATTTTGATTTATATAGGGGGGGTATTTATTGACTGCCACTGTCCATCAGAGACATAGGAGCCAGATTAGGGGTGGGTAAATTTCAGATTACCCATCCATTGGCCTATGATGAGCTTAAGTAAGGTTGGGGGGAACTCTGCTTCACATGGATGGGGAGCCTGTTCCAGAGAATGGGAATTCCCTGAGAAGCATATCTGTCTCTCCAACATGTCCTGTGTATTTTGCAAGCAAAATGTAGGTGTTTTGATCTAGTAATTTTGATGTTGTTTGTACAAAAGGTTCATTAAAACTGAGTCTGGGGATGTCTTGTATGCCAGGCAAAAAGTACCTCTCAGTAGTCTGTATTATACAAAGTAAAGAGACAGGGCTTTGAGGTGTTCAGCATAGGAAATTTTGTTTACTCCCTATATTCCTTTTGTTAAGAACCTTTGTGGACATTATAGTAGTTGTATGTGTCTGGTCAGGTACATATCAAAGGTACCATTGTACTCTATGACTGGACTGATAAGTGCACAGTGCAGTGGTACAATGACCTCTCTGGACCTAGATACCATGTCTTTACTTAAAAGCTGAGCAGCACAGAAGGATGTTTCACTACCTTGGACATGTTGCTTGAAGCCTAGTTTAGTATCTACATTAACCCTCTGAATCTCTTACCACAGAAAATCTGAACAAAGTCAAAAATATTGGGGGGGCAAAGCCCCCCCAAAAAGGACAAATTTTAAATATTGCTCTTATAAACTTAGTAAATTGCTAGAATAAAAGGACTTGTGTTGTCATGCATTTTTTTGAAGGATATGAAGTCAGAAACTCAAATTCTTGTCTTATTTAGTGAATTCAGTCCTCACTGATTTGTCTCAAAAATCCGGAAAACCACAAATTTTATGAGGAACAGACCAAAATATAAGGCAAAAATCTAGACAGTTGAGAGGTATGATCTACATGAGCTCCCAGATCCCTGACTAGTGAATCAACTTTTAAGGGTGTTTTACTGATGACGTAGTTACCCAGGGTGATTGACTTCACAAAAGGTACTCTAATGCAATTATTGGCACTGAGTTTTAAGCCATGGTTTTGACACCAAGCATCTGTCTGTGTTGGATCTTCCTGAAGGGTATTCTCATACTGGGGAAATTCAATGACTGCTCCCAGTTTGAAATAACCTGCAAACTTAGTCAGTCAGAGGCCTTTGAATTCAGCTTTGACCTCTGAGAAGTAGATCAGTAATTACTTAACATTTTTCTTCTAGAATAAAATGTTATTTCAGAATCATGTTTGCATAGTCACAGGCATATTCAGCTAATCTCTTTAGGTGTCTTTGTTCCTGTAACTGACTGTGCAGGAAATTTCCTCTTCAGTGTATAGAAGACAGAGCGGATGGTTGGTTACCTTTTCTAGATGTGTGTTCATATCTTTCTTACATGCTTACATTTATGAATCAGCAAAGCACAGACTTTATTCTTACACTTTTATAGAATCTGTGTGCTTATTTCTGTGTACAATTGTACTGAATCTGTTTCCATTATATGCTTACATTTATTAAGCAGCAAAGTAGCAAAGCACAGATTTTCATAAAGTATTTGTACTGAATCCATCTGTAATACTATATATTTCTTGTTTGCTGCAAGCTGAACTAGAATGATATCCTAACTTCCTTCAAATTGTTACATATAATATCTGTGCACAGCTCATCTCTTTGGGTGATGGGTACTTTCTTTAATCTTTTCAAATATTTCCATTGAAATTTCTGCTTCGCATTGTGCCTTGCATACCTTATCTGCATTTTTAAGTCATATCATGTAAAGTTGCTGCAAGCAATACACTTTTAAATTCTGAAAGTAAGACATTGAACAGAGCATTTACCACTAATCTCTGTGCTGGTTATTCAGTTGTTACTTTAACTGACACCCTCCTGGCAAGGGTGTGGTGGCTAACTGAAGTCAGCCCTCTCGTAAGTGTGATTACTATTCTGGAAAAATGGCTGTCTTATACAATTATTATATTAATAAATAGTTTGTGGGCTACATAAATCAAAGTATTTTTAAAATATGTCTGCCTTTAGTACAAATAATTAATAAGCTAATACCTACAATATATGAAATTATGGGACAATCTAAATATGTTCCTATCTACTATTTTTGCTTTGCATGCATGCAATTCCCATGTTTTCATTAATGCATAGTCCTGTTGAAGATGTTTTATGTCAGAAATGCTGATTCACATAAATGTGCTGCAGCCTGGGATTTTGTATATAATTCTTTATTTATCTGTATGTAGTTAAATGCTACCATCTTTTACTTGCTAATTATGTGTTTGTTCATTTTAAAACCTTTAGAAATATTATTGAAAACACACACACACACACACACACACACACACACAAATATATTTATATGTATATACTTCTGCACAGTTATGCTTTTATATATGTTTATTTACATATATTTTTATTCGTACATATACATTTGTATTTATACATAAAAGTGTGTCTGCATATAAACATGACATTTTGTATATGGTTGAATTTCTGTTTACAGATATGTTTATGCTTACTTATACCTTTTGGATTACATATAGCCACATATTTGTACTTATACATAGATCTATTTTGGCATTTAGATGCATTTATGCAATACTTATAAAATCTACTTTACATAATAATTAAAAATAAAATGGTAAAATATTTACTGTAGAATTCTGGCCTTCTCTCCCTAACATGGTTCACCCACTCAACCAGCTGGAAATGCCTGTGCCTCTGCAGGATATCATACCTATGCGAGCACTGGGGCTCAGAGAGGGTGACAGGTGCTCACCCTGCTTTTGCCAGATGTCATTTTTTTTCAAGGGTAGTGTCTTTTGATCTTGTGCAGGAATGACTCCTGCAAGAAGCAGACCATGATTTTTATATGGATTCATAGGTTGTTGTTACTAGGCTAATGACATCTAGGGCCCTTGCAAGCCTAGCTACACACACCAAACCATTTGAGTCTCAAGTATTATGGACATCTATATGGGGGTTATGTTAGTAGGGAGGTAACTAAGGGATTTGCAGGGGGAATTTTAGTTAGGATAATACTTTTCTTATTGACACCCTCTTTCCTTAAGGGATATGAGGGTCATACCAAAGACATATTTGTGATTTCTTATCCAATATTTCAAGGTTTCATGTGAAAAGTGCTAGGGTTGAACTCTATTTTTGATAGATGGATGGCCTGTTCCATACCACATGGATCCTGTAGGACACATAGCTGTCTCTCCAGCATGTTCTGTTTATATCACAAATGAAGTTAAGATCGCTGTATCTAGTGTTTCTGAGGCTGTTTGCTTTGAATCTGAGGAAGCCCTGTAAGCCAGGAAAATATCACTTCTCAGCAGATAGTAGGAGACTGAATACAGATACAGAGCCTTTAGGCAATTAGTGTAGGATAGAGTATTCATACCCTGAATTCTCCTGTTGAGAAACCTTTGTGGGCATTCCAGCTGTTGCAAGTGTCTCATTAGGTACATCCCAAAAGGGCCATTGTACTCAGTGATAGGTCTGATAAGGACTGAGTAGCATAGTACAATACCTTTCTTGGACCCGGATGCCATATCCTTACGTATAACCTGTGTGACATAGAATAATTTTCTTATTACCTTAGCTACTTGTTGGTCAAATGCCAGATTGCTGTCTACATATATTCCCAGATCTCTAGCTACTGGGTGAACTCTTAGGTTTGTTTTATTGATGGAGTAATTAGTTTGGGATGACAGTTTCCCAAAGGGCATTATAATGTATTTTTGACATTGATTTTCAGGACATGGCTTTAGCACTAGACATTTGTCCATGTTAAACTCTCTTGCAAGATGTTGATGTCTTGGGGGGAATCAATAATACCTCTCAGTTTACAGTCCTCTGAGAACTTAGTGAGCCAGTAGCCCTGTATGTTATCCTTGACTTCTGAGAAGTAGATGCCAAACAGGAGTGGGTCCAGGTAATCTGCTGGTGACCATTCTATTGGTGGAGGTGGCCTCATTCTCTCTGACTTCTTGGGTCCTGTCTATGAGCCAGCTTGAAATCCATCAAGTTATGCTGGGGTTTATGCCCAGCTCAGAGAGTTTGTCAACAGTGCTTGAGTGGGGTAATGTATCAAATGCCTTGTCCTGATCAAGATACATACCATGCAATGTTTTACTGTCATCCATTGCCTTGGTGACTCTTTTAAATTTGTCTTCCTGGTTAAGTAGGCATGACCTTCCCTTAACAAATCCAGTTTGGGATGGTTACAGTGGCTGTAGGTTGCCAGTGTCCTTGTTTATCATTCCATGGCTTTGCATGTTAGGCTTGTTAAACTGATGGTCTGCAGTTCCCTTGTGTCAGTTGATGGTCCACCCTCATGGAGGGGAATGGCTGTTGCAATCTTCCATTTGCTTGGAACATAGCCCGTTTTGAGCATGTAGTTAAAGAGTGCCTTAAGTGGTCCTGATAAGTTATATTTTACACTATTCAGAAGGCAACCGGGGATGTTGTTGGGACTCATCGAAGTAGTGTTCTTGGCCTTAGCGAGTTCTTCCATCACCTGGTCCCTGCTAATAGTTGAGGGAGAGTATGATGGATGGGATTTCACCCGGTGGAGCTGGGGGGGAGTAGGGACTGAAGTTTGAGTTTAATTTATCAACCAGTATATTTTGTTGTGTCACACTGATCAGTGAAGGTGGACCCATTCATCACCAGTTCAGCACATTGCTGTGTTTTACCTTTAAGGTTCTGGACATAGCTAAAGAAGACCTTGCGATTATCTTTACCCTGTGAGACTGTCCTGACCTTATAGTTGGCCTTGTTGAACTTAATTAGTTTCTTTTTTATTTGTATAATACAGCACTTGGCTTTAAGGGAGTTGCTCTTCCTGATTTTGGCCTCGAGATGTGTTCTTTACTATATTCCCTGTTTAAGTGTGGATTTCACCAGTGGTGTTTGTTTGTAATGTTTATTTTGGGTTTACTTCTGGTAGGTATGGCAGCCTCTATGCAGCCATTCACATGTTTGTATAGGGACTCTGTGAATAATTTTGCATAGATAGTTGTGTTCTGTGGTTTAGGAGGAGCCTTGAATTTTGACAAAATGTCACTTAATAGGATGTAATTTGCCTTAGAATAGTTCCTGTCACTGTTTTTGCTAGGTTTTCCTAGCTGATTTTTATATCAAAGGTAATAACTTTGTGATCAGACCTCACTAATGAGGATGTGGCACAAGGGTGTGTGTGTGTGTGTGTGTGTGTGTGTGTGTGTGTGTGTGTGTGTGTGTGTGTGTGTGTGTGCGCGCATGCGCACAACACTCTCCCATGCTAGTGAGTTCCAGATCCAGTATATTTTATCCTCTTGTTGGGGCATGCACTAACTGTTCTATGGTATTTTTATTATTTTTATTTATTTATTTTACATTTGTTAACCAGGAAAGTCTGACTGCACACAAGTCCTTTTTCAGCAGAGGGCTGGGGAGAAAAGCTCTACACTATAAGACAGCAAAATACAACAGTAGTACAATTAAAGTTTAAGGTAGAATAGGACATAGAAGACAGTTAAATATATAGTTTGAGACATATGGATGATTAACACATAATCCAGCATACCTTTTGTTTATATGTACATGATAAAAAAAAAATTGAGTCCGTATAATATCAACATTGGCAGTAAGTAGGTAAACCTGGAGCCATACATGGACATATCCAGTTTTTGAATAGGTGATTTTTTAGTAAAGGTTTAAAATGAGGTGTGGTTGTGGTAGATATTACATTAAGAGGTAAGGTATTCCAGAGTTTAGCTATACAGTTGGAGAAGAAGGATTTCCCTACCTGATTATTAGGGGTATTTGTATTAATAAAGTCCAGGAAGCATTGTACCTGGGAGTTTTAGGCAGTGTAAGTTTCCTAGTCTATAGAGAGGTAGTTAACGTTACACATAAATAGAGTGGTTGGATGGTGAGTGCCTCTAGTAGGTGTAGGTATGTATTGTGAGACTCTAGGGGCATAGATGGGGATCTGTATCCAGCCATGATATGGTGAGGGCCCTTATCTATGGTGACTTGCACATGCATGAGCTCCATGGTACAATCCTGTTTAACCAACCTGGAAGTATATTTGCTGTTAACATAGATCGAGGCACCTCCACGTTTGGGCCCAGTCTGTGCTGTTAATGGTCTAAATGTGTGGAAGGCAATGTAACCTTGCACTGCTGGAGTAATTTCTACAGCTTTAAACCAAGTCTCTGTCATGACACAGAAGCCTACATTCTCAAGAGTGAGGATGGCTTGAAGGTTGTGGAGATTTTGTTTAGGATCCTAGCACTGAGCAGTAATACTTTAAGGTTACTTGGAGACTTTTTGACTATGTTGGTAGTTTTGTCTTTTAGGCATTGCCTAAAAAGGCTCTAAGGGGGTGGATAAAGTTTTAGTCAATATCCAAAAGCCTAAGGGAGACAGGTACAGCCCATGCTTGGCAAAGCATTGTGGTCTGTTGACCATGTCTGCCCATGTTGACATATACTGGATCCTCCTGGAGTGACAACAGAAACTAAGCCAATTATTAAAATCAATCATTTTATTTTATACTGAGGCATCATCCTTGGTGGAGGTAGAATGCTGCTCAATGCAAGGCATTTTCTGTCTGTGACACATATTCTAAACGATACATCATGTCTCTTTTTATATAGTCCAGAGAGGTATGCCTCAAGGCTATTTACACTCACGTGGACTATGGCAGAATCACATTGGTACACGGGTGCTTGGAGTTCAGCCTTGTACCATCATTTGAAGTGCCAGTATCAAAGTAAAGAATGCACGTGGAGGCCTTTGATTCACAAAGTGGGAACCACACCCTCTTGTGTGTGTCATCACCATAACCAAACCGAACTACCATGTATGATGTCTAAGTATGGAACTGCTATTATTGGCAAGTTTGGTTTTACCAAACTGCTTTTTCACTTTGATTTGAAGAATTTCATTTTTAAAGGAATAGTTGTACATTTTTTGCTAATACAAATGAAATCAGTTATTAACTCATTACTTTTTTATTTAAATATATGTGCTTTTGCTTCTGTTCAGTAATATTTTAACCTTAATTTGCATAGCTGATTTCAATGTTATGCATTACTCATTTTCAAAAGCATGCCTTTCTAAGTAGAAGTAATACATCAGTAAATCATTTTTTTTAATCTTTCACTTCACTTTATAAATTAATCTTACAGTCTGTGTCATTTCGCAATAATAGAAACTACTGAGAGTTTTGAGGTGACAAAGATGAGCACGGAACAGGCATTGTGATTATGCAGTCGAAACGTTGTTGACTCAGTTTTCCTTTTCTGTGCAGAGGGAAATTTGAGATATATTAGAATTGTTCATGCATTCCAGAGGCCAGCTCAGCTCAGAGCTGGCCAGCTACAGGTCAACCTCGTCCACAGTCACCTGAGGGTTAGTGGCGTGAATCTGTTGATATACACACTTATGTATTACTGCACCTAATAGAGATGAGCAGCTCTCAGCCTAATTTGCATACAAAAAGTCTAAATACATCTGATTTTTGTTTAAATAAGTTTAATACTGCCATACTTAATTGCTGTATTCTGAGTTAGGCGGCAAGAATTTTGGGAAAGTGTAAAGTTTATCAAGTAAAATAAAAATAGCAATATAGTTATAAATTACTGGGGCGCAGTACATATTGAATTTATAGAACCATTATTACTGGGAGAATTGTGTTTTCCTTTGCTGTGAATGTCAGATGCAGTTGACTCATGTCAGCGTTGATGCCATGAGTGGGATGCATAAATGGAATTCATTTATACATCCCACTCATGGCATCAACGCTGACATGAGTCAACTGCATCTGACATTCACAGCAAAGGAAAACAGGCTTTGAACATGCCAAACATTCTCTTGATGCAGAACATATTTGGGACACGATTGTATTAAAATTACCTTCTGCAGCTCTTCCAAGATTTCTCAGAGGTGTCTTGAGCTATGGCTCCAGTGGATATCCTGCATCACCTGAAAAACTGAACAGAAAAGAGAAAAAAGGGGGAAACAAAACAAAGTAAAAGGGTCTTAGTATTAAGCAATTTACACTTTCTAACAAAATGACCATTGGGCAACCTACCATGCAGAAAGGGGCAGTCGACTGAGCTACTGTGCCATATATGGGAATCATGTGTACTGCCAGGATGCTGGGCAGACATGTTGGTGAGGCATCCTTATATATCACTCACTACATGGCAATTGATGGAATGGTAGTCCTTCCCATTATGGTACCGCACATGGATGCAATCTATTCAACCAAGCACCTCAGGGAACTGTACCATCCCATAAAGGTAGAAGCCTGGGAAATGTCCAATGTGTCCCCAGACTGTCTTTGGAATATCCTGGTGGCGAGTATAGTGATGGCTATACATGCCTTAATATCCACAGCGATAAGAAGGCCATGCATCCCTCTAGTACCCCTGTGGGGGCTATATATGCTCACTAATACCCTTTCAATATCCCTGTCCACTCTGAACCTATCAAGAATTTCCTAATTATCAAAATCATGCTGACTTATTTTCTGAATATATCTTTGCTTTCTAAGGCGAGAGACATTGGGATCAAGCAGTTTTGTCTCGACCAAGACAAGCAGCTTGCACCAGGAAATAGCAAAACTAGCAGCAAGAGAGATCATCTTCACCATCTGCAAAATAGAAAGGACACAATTTCTCCTGCTATAATACATCTGTGGATGGAGACAAAATGCATCAAAATATGAGTGTGAATTGCAAATAGTTAGGAAGAGTGATTGTTTAGCATTCAACGTTTTACATAATTTATCATTATTATTTCATCTGCTTAAGTTTATCTGAGGTAATCGTGTATTAGCATAAATGGTCTCTGTGAATCGGAACAGAGTTGTTCTCGTGGAGGTACTGATTGCATTAAAGCATCTGCATAATGACTATGAATACCACCCTTAGTGCCCTAAGAAAATGTACTAGATATATCAATGATTGTAACTGGAGAAAAAAGTGAGAACAGTACACTTTCCTCTAGGTCACACTCAAGCAAAATGCATAACTTTATAAAAAATCTAAAAGAAAGAGGAAATTATCTATATCAAGATTAATTCTAAATTCTTCATCTTCACCTATGACCAAACGGACTTCCTCAAGTGCTAACACAGACTTAGATACATTTAGTGATCAGATTCACATACTTAAAAGAGCCTTTTTTCTTCTAGAAACATGAATTTTTGTGCTGCTTCCTTGGACCATGGCATAGGTGGATGGGTGGCAGAAAGCAGGAAAGGCAGTTGAGAAATGTTGGATTAATTCCTGCAGCAACTACCCAATGCTAGGGAATTGTGAAGGGACTAATAACACTGTACTGAAAAGTTAATCCATAATTTTGAATGAAACCAAGCTTGGTGTACTTACAAAAGGCCTTGGTTTTACTATAAATTGCCATACTACTTTATATAAAATTGTTCCAGGCTTAAAGGAATTGTGTAGAAAACTGAATCTGAAGTTTGGTTTCCTAGGTTCATAGGTACTTATTCGGCCATTGATCTGTGATGATCTAAAGAATAAAGCAAGAGAAATACTTTGCTTTATGTTGAATGGAAAGCAGTACCATAGAAGTCATATTCTCTGTGATACAAACCTGTCCATCCAACATTTTCTACTTATTTTGCAAAAGAGACTGAGATCCCTTGAATGGCTGCTTATAATACCACTGGACTTGTGAATGTGTAATACATCTGACAGAGTATGTTGAAGCATTGTATATAAAGCAGAGGTCACCCCTCAGTAGCCTGTATGAAACTGAAAAGAGGCATGAGACTTTGAGAAGGCCTACATAGTTTTGCTGATTTAGGCCCTTGATTTCTTTATGAGAAAGCATTGTGGGCATTCCAGTTGTGACAAGTGTTTGGACAGGTCCACATCTGCACCAATATCAATGGACAGGTACATATCAAAAGAGACGTTATATTCAATGATCTGTCTAATGAGTGCCAAATACAGTGGGAAAATCACATCCCTGGATCTGGACAGAAGGCCTTTAGATATAAGCAATGCAATAAAAAAGACTTCCTTGAAACAGTGGATATGTGGTGACCAGGGAGTTCATAGTTTGCATCGGTTCCCAGATTCTAAAATGTGAGATCAATGTTCAGGAATGTGTTGACAGTGTGATAGTTACAGCAGGAGTCATGCTTGCCATTGTATCCAGTTATACATTTTTTCACACTTAGTTTTAGTTTGTGGTTTTGACACCGGCTCTTTGCTATGGACCAGCCCTCTTGAAGGATCTTGGTGACCTCTGGGGAGTTTATGACAGAGTCAGGTTTGTAGTCATTTGTAGACTTAACCAATTGCAAACCTGGAACAACAGCTTTGATCTCTGCGAAGAAAAGGAGTGACCCAAGGACTGAACCATGAGTTGTACTGCTAGTGGCATGTCTTTTGCAGAAGGTAGAGCTGCCCAACCTTAATTTCTTGGGTTCTATTTATGAAACAATTTGCAATCCAATGAGTTAGCCCCTGTGTAGCTTGTAGACTTTATCTACAATATTTAAGTATGAAACTGTGTTGAACACTTTTGCAAGGGATAGATATGTGGTTTGCACTGCTTTGCTCATGTCCATTGCTTCAGAAATGTTTGCATGGACAGAAAAGATAATGAATCAATGGATAGAGTAGATTTTCAATTCCATTGCTCTATGTAATTACATTACCACCCAGTAGCAAAAGCTTTAATAGGGCATTTATAACTTGTTTATATGCACAATAATTATTTGTTAATAAATGCTGATAATAATTTAATAGAGGAAGAGCAGTAAGCCCTTGATCAGTTATGACTTTATAAACAACAGATTGGTCTGTTTTTGAATTAAGCCATGGACTATTATATCTGACAGATAGTGTAAGCAGTTAAAATGTCTTGTGCCAAGACCACAGATATTTTATGTGATACACAGAATACATAAATTGGACATCAAGTGATAAATATGGATACCACAATCACTAACGGTGCAGTGGAAGTGCTGTAAGTACAGAGCGGGATCTTGCATGGCCATGTCTGCTAACACCAGAAGATTTAGAGGCTTTCGAGCCATGTGGGTGGTCACCCTCCCCTAACAATGTTCCATCACAGACACTGCCTGATCCAGTGTGTCATTCCTCCTGTCCCAGATGTTGCCCACACAGCTCAGGAAGGTCAGCCCTGTCAAGGTGCATGATATTTAGTAGTTGTACTATCTTTTCTTAGTCCCTGGTGGAACGTCTATGATTCCACTTTGGCCTTGCACAGATGTCTGGTGGGGTGGCACCTAATGACATACCAGCATCAGGAGGAGGGTGGACAGGAGACATCTTCTGAGCTCCCCTAACAGCCCTTTTGTGTGGCACCAGGCCCTTGCATTGGTTATGGGGAGAAGCAACCAGCTGTACAACCAGAATAACCACACTAACAAGACCACCTGTGTCACCCTCAACCTGTCCTATATCAGAGGTCTCTGTGTCATGGGTATGTATAGAAATACTGACTGTGTCTGAAATATAGGCAGGGGATGTGGGAGCCACAACTTCAGTGTCAGACTGACCATCTACACTCCCAGACTGTGTCTGTTCTTTGCTACCATCATCATTGGAGGCCACTGATACTCCATCATCAAGTGGTAGGAGTTACACAGTGCCTTTCTCAGGATCATGTATGATAATAAGCAATAAACACAACAAACAGAAAAACTGAATAAAATCGAGCACATTTTCCTTATATGAAAGGTATGTTAAACTCTAACAGATGCTAAAGAAACACAAATTTTACTCTCATATAGACCTGAATCTACCTTATATACAATAACAAACCAAATGTATGCTTATCATGTGCAGATGTCTGGCACCTTGCAATACAAAATTACCTGTATGTGAGGAAGGGAAAGGAAAGAATGCGGATATTATCACAATGCAAACGAAACAAGCAAAATAGATCAATCCCTTTCACAAATGCAGTTTAAAAACTTTCTCATACAAAATGAAGTAGTTAGCCCCCCCCCCCAAAAAAAAAAAAAACACCTTCTTCTATTTCTTTATGACTGTGTTATCTGACTGTGTTATCTGACACACTGTTAACACTGGCTTTATATATATATATATATATATATATATATATATATATATATATATATATATATATATATATATATATATATATCTACATATATATATATATATACACACACACACATCTAAGATATATGCATATAAAGATATAATGACACTTGCATTTTAAGGTCTGCTTTTGGCACACTAGGTCTGTCATCCACATCTGCACCCTTTTCCAAGCTATCTGATCTCTGACAGTGGAAGACACTCTTCTGTTTCAATTAATTAGTGCTAGTTCAGTAACAGGAACACCTCCCATTGCCACCTGTTCATGGACAATTGCAGCTGTCCTATGATGGGCAGAAGTTATCATGTCACTTGCCTAGTATTTTACCTAGAAGTAAGTTCTCCCATACCCTCTGACATTATTGATGGCATTGCCCACCTGCTGCCATATCCTGTCTCAGGCAGATTGGTCACCTCTACTTCTCTCTAACAGAAAAGCCCATGGTGACATAATGCCTGGATAATTACCTCATTTTCTGCATCAGTGCATGGTGGCTTGTGGACTAAAGATTTCTTCTTGGGATAATATCCCTGTATGAGATGAAACAGAATGTGGATACATAATTAAGTAAAAAATACACAGACAGAATGGCTGTGAACTCAATTATCTGTGAATGCATGCATCCATCATGCTCATAATTTACAAGTTAATGCTTCCTATGACTGCATACAAGATAGGACAGCTCCTTGCCCCACCAAAAGAAAAATAAGTATTTCTAAATCAAATATCAACAACAATCTATAACAGTTCTATAATACAGATAACACAGGCTTAACTGTAATGCAGATAACAGAGGTTTAACTGTTTAATCCATAGCAGTATTAACAATAAAACTTCAAATTCAAAATGTAGCATTAGAAATAACCAACAAACTGAGAACAGATGCAGAGGAAAACACCAACTGCTAGACACAGGCCTGCTGCAGTGCACCAAGACAACAGCTGTAGCTCAAAAAGTTTTGAAAACTTTTTATTCGTTAAGCGCTTTCATTCCCTCAAGTTGTAGAAATTCATCAGAACAAACCTAAACATTAAAAAGCCATTAATATACTCTGTACTAGCAAATCACATGATCACACCAACCACTAAACAAAGCAGATCAAATAAAACCAGTTTAAAACCGCTGACATTTAAAAGTACATACATATAGTGGAAATGAACAAAGTGAAAAATTATGCATAAAGTATTAACACAAAGATCATCAAGTATTATAATATTTTAATTTTAAAATGGGATTTCTAGAATGGGTACCATTTAGCCCTGGATAATTCATAGCATCCAATCTTAATTGCCATCTCATTTCACATTGCTCTAAATGTTCATTTATAACCTGACCTTGGGGGTCACTTTTAACCTGTTCTCTAACTAAAAAATCAAAGCAATGTTTATTAAATTTATTGACATGTTCACATAAGACATTTGTGTCCTTAACCTTATATCTAACAAATGCTCATAAATGGGTTCTTTTAACTTCCTAGATGTCTTTCCTCTGTAAAATGCTGGACACTGCAAACACTTGGCCAAATAAACTACCTGCTTAGAATGACATGAAAAATGCCTTTTAATCCTAAAAGATTAATCTCTTTTACAAAAGCTATCACCTGTTATTATGCTAGAACATTGGGAACAACAACCGCAGTTCATTGTCCCTTGTTGGCACCTCACACTGCAAGGAACTGGGTTTTTGTTCTGCTCTAGATATGCTTTGAACACTTTATCTTTCTTATAGGTAGTATGGGGTGCAACCCCTAATTTGTCCATTGTGGGTTTGTCTATCTTAAAAATCCCCGGAACTGAGGTAGGGTGTCACAAAAGTATCCTGAGTTAGCAGGTAACCAGACAAAAGCACTGAAGCTAAACGAAGCTTCGTTAACTGAAATAAAGCGCTGGTGCAGGAAAATTGCAGGTAAAAACCGTAAGCTTTAATAAGTCCAACCAGGAAGGTAAAAAACAACAAAGCCAGTAATGTTAAACGCTCTCAAATGCGTTTTTCGTTCAAGGCACTGCTTGAACTTCTTCAGACTTACAACAGTGTAGTAAAAATCAAATGCCGCTTAAATACTCTAGTTAAATAAATTGGATAATGACTTAATAAGTTGATTAAAAACAGTTTTCCTAAACAATACCTGGAAAACCGTCACATACTTTAAAAACAGTAAGTCCTAAATAACTAAATAGTCATACATAATAACCTACTCAACAGACCTAACATACTAAGACATTAATAATTTAGAAGTTGAATTTATACATATGAAAAAAGTTGTAAATGTATATATAATGATGCGAATAACAAAATATACAATATGAAACCAAGTAAAACTTGTGCACTGATAAAAGATTGCACTGAATGTACACACCTTATATTGACCACATATATAAATAAAAATGGAATGATGAAAATAGCAATAAAAATAATAATGATAAATATGAAAATGAAAATGAAAATAGGAATGAAAATAAGAGTGAAATAAAATAACATAACAGTAAGGATGAACTAAAATTAAAAATAATAATGAAAATAATGAAAATAATAATGACAACAGAAATTATATCCTGTTATAACTAAAATATTCAAGTCGAATAAACAACGTGGGGAAGTGTAGGGAATTAAGTACATGCAGTATGCATCATGATCCCTATAAAATTCTTCTCCACTATTTCAGTTAAAATGTAATAGAATATGTAGAAATAAATTAATAAAATTAGGGGTCATTAATCAAATCAGGAACCTTAAATAAACACTAATAATCATGCCAAAGGCTCGAGGCAAAACTAAAAGTCCAGACTAAACGGACTATATTATAATGTATATTAATTACGCAATACTTGTGCAAAAAAACCCAAACTATCTTAATAGACAGTTCAATTTCAGGATACACATGATCGAGTAATATTCATTTAGACCAGGTGCTTGATGTGCTGCCAGGCGTAACTGCCAACATAATTCCTTCCTCTCTAACTGTAGTTTCAAAACACTATCGTTGACATAGTTAGTGTGGTCGGACATGATTTGGTCAATCACCATAAAGTCAAAAGTGTGACCTACGAACATGCTGTTATGTCTCGCGAGAGCATTATCCTCTTTTTTGTGGTTAATAGCATAGCCATGTTCATATAGTCTTTCCCTCAACCGCCTATCGGTCTTCCCTATGTAAAATGCGGGGCAGAGTTTGCACTGTGCCAAATAAACTACACGTTTACTATTACAATTGTAACGTTTCCAAACCTTAAAGGTGTTGTTTCTAATAGTAAATGAATCAGATGTATTAATATTTGTGCATTGCCTACATGCCCCGCATTTTTGGGTACCCCCCTTATTCAATTTGTGGTCTGTGTTCTTTCTCTCTAGAAGGGCCTTCATATTACAACCCCTTTTGAAAGTGATCTTAGGTCCAAGACCCAGAAGTGTAGATAAATCTTTCTCTAGAGATAGGCAAAACCAATATTTCCTCACCACTTTGGAAATCTCATTTGCTTCTGGGCAAAAGGTGAAGACAAACGAGTTGGTATAATTAACCCGTCTGTTAGGTTGCCTACCTCCTAGGATGTCAACATTATTGATTGCATTGGGACTTGAACTACAAGAAGTGTCAATCTCATCGGGCCTACCTCGGGTGCCAAGTATAGCTTCATACACCCTATTTTCTCTTTTTGAAATGACCTCACCAAAAATGTTGTCCAAAAATGTACTAGGGTACCCTCGGTGTCGGAACATCTGATATAAATTCCCACATTCTCTTGTAAAGTCCTCTTCAAGTGTTGTCATCCTGGCTAACCTCACCAATTGGCCCTTAACCACTGATTTCTTTTGGTGGTGGGGGTGAGAGCTTGAAAAGTGTAAGTATGTATTTGAGAATGTACTTTTCCTATATATTTGTGAAGTGTATTGATCCTGATTTTTACTCAGGGTGATGTCCAAAAAACAGATTTCATTTGTTTTGAAGTTCATAGTGAATTTCAAAAAATTCGTTGTAGAATTCAAGAATCCTACTAGGTCTCTTGCATCTGCCTCATCTCCCTTCAGTAAAATAAAGATGTCATCCAAATATCGCTTGTACAAGTAGATTTTTTGTTTCCAAATACTATTAAACACATATGATGATTCCCAGTGGGCCATGACTAAGTTTGCAAAACTAGCACCAACTGGGGACCCCATGGCTACGCCTATTTTTTGTAAAAACAGCTTGTCTTCAAAAGAGACAAAGTTGTTTTTTAGGATGATGTCCAGGAGTTGCTCGACTAGATTACATTGGTCACTAGATGCACCTTTTGATCCTATAAACTCAACAACCCACTCAATTCCCACAGCTTGTGGGATGCTAGAGTAAAGGTCGCATACGTCCACTGTTAAGAAGTTGAGTGATTGATCAAATGTTGTTTCTCGTATGTGTTCTAAAAACGACCAAGAGTCCTTTAAAATTTGGTTCTCACTTTCGACATATTTTTTAAGAATTTGGTCGGTCAATTTGGCAGCTGGGTATGTAATAGATTGACGGGCATCAACTAGCATGCGGAAGGGGGGATTTTCAAGATTTTTATGAAGTTTCGGGATACCGAAAACTTTTGGGATTCTAGGAGCCAACATTGTCAAATATTGGTTTTGTTCTCCCGTAGTTAATTCATCTATGAAGAGATCATTTAAATGTGACCTAATGCGTTGACATGCTTGGTTGTACTGGTTCTTACTAACCTCTTCGTAGGTGTCCTTTTCTAGCAGTGATAACATAATATTAGCATAATCTATATTGTGTACTATAGCTAACCCTCCCCCCTTGTCCGGTTTCATAACTCTTACTGGTAACTTCCTGAACATGGACAGTAGTTCATGTTCGTCTTTAGAAATATTAGACTGATAATTACTGTGTGCTCTGGAAGTTATCTTTCTAAATTCTAACTCACAAAGGTGTTCAAATAAATGCAGTGAGTTATTCAGGGGTGGGTTAAAACTGCTTGGAACACGTAGTGGGTCAGTTAGAAAACTCGGGTCAGAATTGCCGAAAATCATGTTAAGATTTAACTTCCTGATAAACATTTTAAAGTCTATTAGTAAGTCTACAATGTTACAGGGCTGTGATGGTACAAAAGTTAAACCTTTGGCAAATAGTTCTACCAAGATATTATCAACATGACATTCTGTGTAGTTGTAAATTTTAAAATCTGCATCCCCATTAGTCACAACTTCAAATAAGTTTAATCCCACTGTTGGTTGTTGCTCCGAGTGTTGTAACGTCTCTTCGGAGGAACTAGTCGATTCGGTTTCCAAGTCGCCCCCCTCCCCCCTCTGTAGTTTTTTTGTTGCTGTTGTTGCCCCTCAGTAACCCAGTCGTCATCTTCAAAAACCTCTGGCATGACATCAGAATCAATGGGGCCTCCTGCTCCCTTAGTATGTTCATCAACATCGACATGTTCGTCTGTATTATGCCCTTGTCTGTTATTACTTTGTTTCCTATGGTACCCTGTGGGCTGAGTTCTCCTTTTTGTATTAGTAAAATTGTTCTGTCTCAATCGAGTGTTTGTACTAGCAGGCTTCGGAAATGCTGTACCCTCTTCATAAGCTTTTAGGTCCCTGTTAAGCTTTTTTATCTTTGTTGCCTTTAATTTGGTCATCTGCTGTGCGATACTAGTAAGAGTTCGGCTGAACTCGAACTCGTATCTATTAAAGTCTAAGTCCCCTTTGATCTCCCTTTCAAGTATAATAACTTCAGTGCCAAGTTTATCAAGTTCCATTTGATAGTGTTTAACCATGCATTTAAGTAAAGCTAAACCATGGTTATTAAACAAACATGTAAGCTCATTATAAAAATCTGATCCGAATTCCAAGCCATTCGGGTATACAAAAAGTCTTAGGCCCTTAGGAACAATCTTTTCTTTGATACACTTATTTAAATAATTAAGCTCAAGTTGTTTCTTCTTAGTTTGATACAATTTACTGTCAAAAATTTTAAGCTTCTCAATAAGGGTATTGTCACTTACTGCAGTGTTATTGTCCTGACTGTAAATGCTCGTAGTTTCCAAGTTCAATTCGTCGTCCAGCCATTTCCTCGGGTCAAAGTTACTACTGAGACCTGTAGCAGATGTTAAAGTTACTCCACTAGTTTGGCCACGGGCTTGCGACTGTATTTGGTTACTCGAATTGGCCTGGACTAGTCTAGGACTCCTAACTGTGTTAATACCAATAGTCGGTACCTGTTGAGTAGTAGGATAAGCGTTGTCAACCTTCTCTGCTAGGCGATCCAAACGGGTGTTGATGAGTTCTAACAGTTGCGTTAGATTTCCCTGCGAAAGGGTTTCCCCTTCCTGTGTATCTGCCATCTCCGATACGTAACACCACCTCCGTATGTAAACCAAAAACCAAGAAAACAAAAGTACAACAAGAACACCTCCGGAACTGAGGTAGGGTGTCACAAAAGTATCCTGAGTTAGCAGGTAACCAGACAAAAGCACTGAAGCTAAACGAAGCTTCGTTAACTGAAATAAAGCGCTGGTGCAGGAAAATTGCAGGTAAAAACCGTAAGCTTTAATAAGTCCAACCAGGAAGGTAAAAAACAACAAAGCCAGTAATGTTAAACGCTCTCAAATGCGTTTTTCGTTCAAGGCACTGCTTGAACTTCTTCAGACTTACAACAGTGTAGTAAAAATCAAATGCCGCTTAAATACTCTGGTTAAATAAATTGGATAATGACTTAATAAGTTGATTAAAAACAGTTTTCCTAAAAGGAAAACAGTCACATACTTTAAAAACAGTAAGTCCTAAATAACTAAATAGTCATACATAATAACCTACTCAACAGACCTAACATACTAAGACATTAATAATTTAGAAGTTGAATTTATACATATGAAAAAAGTTGTAAATGTATATATAATGATGCGAATAACAAAATATACAATATGAAACCAAGTAAAATCCTCCAACTTTTATACAAACAATTCCTAATAGCTTTAGAATCTAAGGTATAGGTGTTGGCACCCATCAGCCATCACAGGTGTAGTGTCTCTTCAAAGTCATAAAATTGTGTGTGCATTTGTATTTTTATGTGGTGAAGAAGCGGATAACTATGGTACATTCCCACCACCCTCCTGCATATTCCTGTATTTTTCCCTAGAGTCCTACCATCTGCTTGCCAACCCCATTTTTCACCACTGCCTTATCACCCTCTTTTTCACATATTTAATGAGGTAAACAAAATAGATTCTCGCACAACACATGGCCAGAAATGGTCCTTTGAAAAGGCTTCACTTTATGTCTTTAGCATTTGTATGGAGGTTGGCAAAGCACAGTAATGCTGAGTGACAGTGAATGCTGTTTAATTTATTATTTCAAAAGCTGTTGATTTCAGTTTAATTCTCAGTGGTCAGGTGACTATCATGCAAATGTGCTTAAATTTGCTGTGCAGTGAGAATGCAGAGTAAAGGCAGACTGAAGTCATTACTGTGAATCAGTTAATGTAGTAGTTCTTAGGCTGCTGGGTGTAATGGAGTAATAGTTCCTATGTGGCTTGTTCTAATAATTGCCCTGTTTGTAAACTGATGTTTTTGTATAATGTCATGTGTTCGATTACAGCTGCAGGTCAATTAATTCATTCTTGACATTTCATATTACTTTCATATATTTAACTTCAAACGCCTGTATTGCTGTCCATATATGACATTTCATTAACATAATTTGAAGAGTACAGCAAGACATTTTTTGCCCAAACATCATAGTAACAACAGGGAAAATTAGTAACCAAGCCTTAACCTGCTTATCTGTTCATGTATGTAGCACTTTCCTGTACCATATGTCTCCCTGTAGCAAACACTTTATTATACAGAGCATGATAGATTATGATGATTGAATATGTAAGACTCACATACCATATAGATGGTTCTACATGTCCCACAAACATATTGTTGTTATTCCTCCCTGCATCTGTTTCTATAGCTTTCTGCTCACACCTGCTTCAGTACATCATTACTGTGCTTCGACTTGTTATTTAAATGTTGTGATATGATGATCCTTTTGTGGTGTGATTATAGATACATTTTTGATTACTTTCAAGGGTTCTAATCTCGCCATTAGCTAAGTGTTACTGACTGTTTTTTGTACACTATTTGATGTGTACCTGTTGTCTAAATACTGTTATGAGTCATCATTTTCCTTTTTCTGCCATAAGCTACTTTGTCACAACGGCGCAGTGGTGCAGCGGTAGCGTTGTTGCCTCAAAGCAAGAGGTTCTCCAGTTCAATGCTGGGGTGCTTTCTGTGTGGAGTCTGCATATCCTTCCTGCATTTGTGTGGGTTTCCTCTGGGTGCTCCGGTTTCCTCCCACGTTACAAAGACATGCGTCTGGAGCGTTTCTCCCTGGACCTCTGCTGAAAATTGGCTTTGTTCCCAGCCGGACTTTCCTGGTTAACAAATAATAAGTAAGTCACTGCCTAAATACATCCATACATACATACAAATGTTTCAAGCATGGGCATTAAAGCCATTCTAGCTTGCCAATATGCCAAAACACTTGTTCCCATAATAAATGTCCAGGCTGTTCTTAAAAAATATCTAAACTAGGACTTGCTTTAAAGTAATTTGGTAGTCTGCTCCAAACATAAGCTACTCTGTCAGAGAACCAATTAGTACACTTCTCATTCCTATAGAATCTTCTACATAGGTTGTCTGATGATTCTCTAGTACTTTTTGATAACCGCAAACATTCCCAGAGGTAGTTGTCACTAAATGCCTTATATACGTGAATAAGATCTCTTAAATATCTGTAAGAGACACTGTATAAGTTCAGATATTTTAGTCTTTCATAATAACTTAGATTTTTACATCCATGGATGCCCTTAGTATATTTCTGCTGTACTCTTTCTAGTTTATCCATGCTTGTTTTCCTATAGGGTTTCCATATTGTTATTCCATACTCATGTTTGGGTCTAATGTAGCTAACAAACAATTACTTCATTATGTTTGATTTCCTAGACTTTATAAATCCTTTTATACAACCTATAGTTCTATAACTATCATTAGACAATTGGTTGATATGATTAGAAAAAACTCATAGCTGAATCTACCCATATACCCAGGTCCTTAAATGAGTCTACAGTTTCAATCACTGTGTGCTGTATTAAATATTCACCTTTCAGTTTATGTCTCCCAAATCTCATATGCTTAGTTTTTGATGTATTTATCGACATATTATTCTCCTGTGCCCAAATGGTCAATTTAGTCAAATTATTTTGCAGACATGCCTTATCTGTAACACTTGTAATCAGTTTACCCAATTTCAGGTCGTCAGCATATAGACTGTAGAACACCTCAGATGAAAAAGTAAGGTCTGAAAGATACATTCTAAACAAGTAAGGGCCTAGTGCAGAGCCTTGTGGGACACTCTGACTGTAACCAATGATTTCACCTGTCCAGTTGGTGTGTGATACTTGCCATGTCCTATTTGTAAGTCATGCAGCTATCCATCTTATCAACAGTACATCAATATCTAGTTGTACTAATTTATTGATCAGTGTTTTGTGCGTGACCCTGTCAAATGCTGAAGTTAAATCTATATAAATCACATCACCGCACAATTTTTCATTCATAGCTGTTATTATATTGTTATAGAACATCATGTTACAGGTGATAATAGATCTATTTTCAACATATGCATACTGATATATGGTTTCAAGTCCCAACCTATCCAGTTCTGACAATAGCTTATCCAGTATTACTTTCTCCATTATTTTTCCACAACATGAAAGTAGACTTAAGGGCCTATATGATTCTGGGTTTGTCCTACCCCCCTTCCCCTTAAAGATAGGTTTAATAAGTGCATGTCTACAATCTTAAGGAATCACCCCATATTTATATGACCTAGTGAATAATAGATGTAAAGTCAGTGTAAGTTCTTGCTTAAGTGTTCTCAAATCATTGTTACTTATTCAGTCTCCTGCCTGCGCTTTGTTTGGATCCAGTTTGCACAGTTCTTTTTTAATATAATCTAATTTGATTCCAGTATCTGGGGTTACCTGGATGTCACTAGGACAACTTACCACCCTTTTTGTGGAGCCAAACTGTTTTGCATAACATTTTGTAAATATATCTATAATCTGTTATGTCTGAGAATACATTTTAGAATATGCACACAGTTTATCAATTTGTGTATCTTTACTCCTTCCACATCTTATGTATCTATAAAAAGGTTTCCTATTATGCTCAATATGTTTATATAAATTTTCTTCAAATTTTTCTTGATTTTGTCTAACACTATGCTTAATCTGTTTGTCCAGCTCATTTATTTCAGTTTTCAAAGTTGTAGTTCGACCTCTCTTCCATTTCTTATATTTTTTGTCTCTCACCTTAATCAGGCATCTTGTTCTATGCCTAGATCCTGATGGTAAACATTTTTTTGAATTTTTTTCACTCAAACAATTTCTCTTTCAAAACTTTTCACATTCCATCTGCAGTTTTTCCACTGAACACCTCACTCCAGTTAGTTTTATATAGCAACTTTTTTGGTTCCCTGTAATCTGTAATTAACCTTCTGTGCATTGGCTTAGATTTCAGTTTGGCAGAATTATCTAGCAACAAATGAACCTTTATGACCCCATGATCACTGCGCATCAATCCATCTCACCTTGTTGTATTGTCTTCCTTCTGTATCATTATTCTTCGACCTTTGCTTTTGTGCAATGTCTGGCACCAGAAAACAACTGCAACTAAAGCTAAATGGAGGTACACAGCTTACGGCAATATCTTGTGATTACTCTATTGTCCTTCACACTGCTGTGTTTACCTACATATATTAAGGTAAATGTACTTTTCAACAACCTGAACAGTTGGATGTACAGATTGCAGTGGTCAATAGGGCAATGAAGATGAACACGTGCATTCACATTTGCTGAAATCTGCTGTCAACTATGAACTATCAGAAGTATGACATCTTATGGGGTATGCTTAGGTAAAGCTTAAGTACAAAGGTTTTTCTTGTAGTGCTCTAAAGGAAAAGGTTTAAATCTAAATGGATGAAAAAATGTTTCAGAATGCTTTGTCTGAAAACGGTGGCTGTAAATGTTGGCTGCACCTTTCCTTAACTTCCTTAATACATCGTTATCCTGTTGCTATATCAGTGTGCCTGCTCCCTATCGTGAAACCTGTCTTGTACTGACCTTTGTGGGAAAGTCAGCACAGAGCAACACAGAGTACTGCTAATTCCCATTCTAACTTCAGCACTTCAAGATGTGATTATTCGTGTGCTAATACTTTGGAAACAGCAGAGCAATTCAGCATGGCAGTGCTGCACTCAAAGGGTAACAAAAAGCATGTGTATTGTTATAGGTTGCACAACATTTGTAAGTCTGTATTAATTTTGTCAAAAGGTGGTCTTGATTTCTGAATTACGTTGACTCAGTTAATTCAGTCCTATAATGTAAGTCTGCTCTACAGTGTTTACATTTGCTTGCACTGTGTCTGCAATCATCCTGACATGAAGCCACAGGAACGTCTGATTGATAATCCACTGGTGGACAACAGTCAATGTGTATGCCATTCCATTACGTGGAGCATGCCGATGTCCCTCACAGTAGCACAATGTACATTTAAGGACAGTACCTACATTTCAGTAGAGACGTATGTCATTACATGTGACATTGTGATGTTACATTGTCCTGTGCACACATATGCATTTGTTGCACAACCTGTGATGCTCAGTGCCATCTCTTCCAAACAGTGGATTTTCAAGCAGTTCAATGTGTTATTTTATGGTGCTATAGTCAGTATTTCCCTGTCATGTTTGTGACTAATACAGTTTGCTGTAGGCAGTGCAAACAGATAAGTAGAATGTTTGAAGCTCAGCACGGGAAACTTGTTCATGTGTGTGAGTGCATGTAATGCTTGATGCTGTATCCATTTTCCCTCAGAAGAATACATTTAACTCTTCACATAGCTCCCTTATCTCACTTTTTACTGAGACATCCTGTATGAAACAGAGTGATGAGGTCATCCTGACAAAAGGGCACTTTCTCCTCTTAATATTCAGACGTCTCCTGTAGCCCTTGTGACTAATACAGTGCTTTCTAGATTGTGTAACTAGATAGGTAGGAGCAGGAGGTTCAATGCCAAACATAAGAAATGTGTGTGCATCTGTGAGTGTGTGTAACATTTGGTGCTGTATCTACTTTCCTTGAGAAGAATACATTTAATTCTTCACACACCTCCCTTATCCCACTTTTTACTCATACATCCTCTATGAAACACACTGATGTGGTCATCCTGACAAAAGCATTCTCTCACTCCTTAAGAGTTAAACTTATCTTGTGGTGTTTGTGACAGAGGGCTTTGTAGATCAGTAGGGAGTTTGATACTCGACATGGGAAACTTGTCTGTGTGAACATGTGTAACACTTGTTGCAGTATTCACTTTCCAATAGGAGAATACATTTCACACTCTGCACACAGCTCCCTTATCCCACTGTTAATAGAAAAATCCTCTCTGCAACACAAAAAGCTATGATAATTTCTCATATAGCAATGCTTTTATTCAGAGTAATGGTGATATATGTTTATATTTTCCTTACATAACATATGTAAGAAGTATTTTCCTCTGGCATGAGGGAATGGGATGCCATTCTATATGCTGTTAGCTTAGTACATCAATTGCGATCACATATATACCTAGAGGCAATAACATGATAAAATGCCTTGACATACCAAAATATCTCACAATTGTAGTCACACTTCTACTGTGGTGCATTCATAATATAAAATGTCATGTATTTTCTGTTGTCAAATGTTCAGGTGTTCAACACCCACATTCAGTGCCTGTTAGCATTGTGTGGCCTTATTCTGTAATGCACAAATGTTACCTATCAAAGTTATAATGTGTCCATTTATAGTGGAAGAGGCCTCCACAATCCCTTTTATCTCACACAGATTGTTTACACCTCAGACATCTGATGTAATAAATTAGTATAGATGGAATGTCACAGATGTGTTAAGACTTCCGCTGTGGTGCTTGGGGTTTATCTACATGTCATTAGTCACTAGAGTCAGTTTGCTTACTGTTCAGTTCCTGAAAGGGAAACATTATATGAATGTACTGATGTCACATAAACACCATTGTATCTAGTTATTCTTATCAATTTTTATATTAACCATTGATATGTCATCACAGGTTGTGACTGCATGGCCGGGAAATGGTTATTTGGCGGTGTTATGTTGTGACTGCTCTTGTGGCACATGCATTGAGTATTGGCTTGTATAGCATACATACACAAATAGTCCATGGTTCAGTTCTGGGACAGTGTGTGTATGTACTACATGATGGAAACAGCTTCCTTGTCAAAGAAGCATTTATATTGCCCTGCTTTAAAAAAAAAAAAAGATATTACACTACTCACCATTGTGTGTATATGTATACATCCTTTCCAGCATTCTGACTAAATTCAATTGTTCGTATTATAGTCATAACGCCTTTCTTAATTTACACATTCAGTTCAGTTATTTGTGACAACCTCCATTGCTATCTGATGTGACACATGTAGTCACTACCAAGCTATGGAGAGAGTCTAGTATAATAGGCTGACTGTAGTAACATCTGTCTGCTAGACAGCAGTGGCTTACACACAGACAATGGTTAAGGCATAGTCAGAGAGCCACCTTTTAGGTCTTGTCCTACAAGGTAGGGCATCCATACTTCTTATAATGGGTTAAGTGCTGTAAGCCCTTCAAGGTTGTTCTTCATGACATAACTGGCATGCACATTTCTCTGGTGGCATGCATGATTGGTATGCATCTCTCTGATATGTGTCCTGGCATGTGTTCAGAAGTAACACGTTAAGATTGTTTATTATGTCATTCATTGCTCACAGGCATTACCTATTCGCAAAAGAATTATGGTCTGTTTTACATGCCTTCATCCACATATTTCTTTATTAATGCTATCGTTTTCATCTCACTATAAAGCTTAATGACAGAAGAAGTCAGACCATCAGAAACTGTGACTTGTCTTCTGTTGCAACACTTTCTTGTATGTTGGTGCTGCTGAATTTCTGTTATGTTACTGTTTCCTGTAATTCCATGTGACCATGCCCAGTATAATGATGTCTGAGATGTTTGCAAATTAACAATGGAAAACTTAAAATCATGTAATGTTATCCAATCTGTGTTGTCATCTGTCACTTATGTATGTTGTGTGTTATTGTATTACCATTTTGCATTTATATGACTGTACAACAATTGCTTGTCAATTACATGTTTATAGGTGATACACCCCTTTTCTTTGGGTACCACTGACATTTCTTTGCAAAGACATGCCCATTTCTGATGCACATGACATCACAACTGTAAGGTCCATTTGTTCTTGTGTTCTTGTATATACATGCTATGGTGGAGAATACCAGCAGTGGTGTTGGCTTGTATACACACATTGTATATATATATATATATATATATATATATATATATATATATATATAGCACACACACACACACACACACACACACACACACATCTCATATGCAATAACTGAAGTGCATTCATGTCATAATGTGTCTTCTATCCTTGCTGTTATCTTAACTCAGCATTTTATAAATATGTATATCACATTTTAACTCCCCTTCATTACACTGCAGATTTATAACTCTATCACATCCTTTGTTAGCATGTCTATTTTTATTTATGTGCATAACACCAGTATTGTCATGACATTTTCACTGTCATTAAATTGATATGGCATGATTTATGTTAGAAATGCTCCTTTGACACTTCAGCACATTTGCCCTTGAAATATGACTGTGCTTTATCCATTTCCTCTTCCCTATGAATTATTATGGAATGCAAACCATTATTCTTTGTATGCAATTCCTATGTTTCACTTCCTCTCCTTCAGAATTCTTTCACTGTAGTTGCCCTTAATAATTCAGGCCTACAGCACATGCTCATATCTTAGAATTGCCTATAAGCAAGACATTTTGTTTACATTCTGTGCTCATATATGCAAAAACCTCTCAATGGCCATGAACACTATTGTTGGTCATGAAAAGGTACTTGGAAACATGTAAATGTGATTAGCAGCGTGCATATTTGATTAGTGATGCCCCCTATCTTGCTAACATGCTTACATTGTGTAGGCATAGTGTAGCACCTACATAACTGTTAATGAATCCCAGGGTATGAGAAAGTGAAAAATCATTTTAGTGTACTAACATGTGATGTAAGCACACTGGTGAAGTGTGGTTAATATCGTGGAGTGACAGAAATATGTATACAGACTTTTATGATTGTAATAATAATAACTGGTTGTGCCAACTGTTCATCTGCATGGAGGATGGAGAACATGGTGTATCAAAAATGGTCTCAAACTTTGCTGCTCACTTCCACTTCAGTCAGGCCATATAGTTATACATCTCACCAGTCTTTAGATTTTAAACATATTTACTCTGATATTAATGATTTTGAATCCAAGTCTGGTGGCTTTAACAATTGTTTGGCCAAATGATTAATTTTTTTTTTTTAATTTAATTTTTTTATTAAATTTAAGTTATATCAAAATGAAAAACAGAAACAAAGCATTTTTATAATAAAACAGATAACACAAGCACATAACATTAGATTCAATACCAGACGAGAATATCAAATTAGACTATAGGTTCCATTCATGGAAAGGGGTGAGATATTCCTTCATGTGAAACTAGTAGAGTAGATGGGAGAAAATAGATTTATTAGCTCATACAGTAGCAATTATTTTAAAATCAGAAATGTTATTACTCAAAACTGGACATTGGACAGCACTTACAGAAGATAGATTTTTAGTTATTTTTTCCCATAAAGATGTAAGATTACCTTCTGCAACATTAAAAATCTTTCACACTATTGTTTTCTAAATACATACCAGTGTTAAATGATTTGTTAAAACAGACTGCCTGGGAACTCTATTCGGGGTATGTATGTCTTGATGGAATTGTTTTATATGTAACTTTCTTTGTAAAACTAAATGTTTTAATACTCCTTATACAACAGGATGTTTGATATATGACATCCGTTCAACTGCTCTAGTGACTGGCTTCTACATGGGTAGCTGCATTTGTGATTCTTTATGTTGTTCTACTTTGGAAAGACCTCTGTGTTGCTGAAACATAATATTCCAGTGTTCCCTAGTGATCTGATACCACAGATAGCTCATCGCCTTATAAAAACACATGCAGATTCACCCAAAACATTTTTTTTTTACTTTTGTAAGTATCGAGCAAATGATTGGCAAAGACCTAATAAATTCAGTTGGCTCTCTATATTGGATAACAAGGAGAAAAGATGGATTGTGACTTTGTGGGGATATTTCTACCTATGTTTAAATGACCACATGTGATCTGTACATTGGTACATATTCTGCTAGCATACTTTAGATATAATGTGCTATATATACAAAATCTTTATTATGCAGGATTTGTTTGATTTAGTAACTGAGCCTATTTACAACACATTTTTAGATCAAATTGAATTGTTTCCTCATGTGAAGCAGTAGAATTAGATCCTACACTTATGAGCTCATTATAGCCCTTACTATAATATTCACAATTATTATTCTGTCTTGCATTATATATTTGTATTTTTGGAATGTATAACATGTACATTTAAGCTTTTGCATATGTGTGCTTGTGTACATCTCATTAATTTTCTGTAAACATTATTACCTATAATAACAGCAGTCAGGGTGTTACAAGGGACATAGAATCTGCTGCACATATTCACTCACTTGTTTTCCAGTGTTCTACTATACTGATGGAAATGTTTCATTTTCAACTTTAACATGGTGGATTATAGATAACATAGATTAAATATACAGCTATATATTTCATTAGTATTTTAGATTATTTTAAATATAATTTATATTACAAGTTTGTTGGGAGGGTTTATACATTATTAACTGATGAAGGCACTTACAGAAAAAAAACAAACAATTCTGTTTACTTCTCTATGTTAAAATAAAGGTATCTTACCTACTGCAAGATGCTGGATTCCTTTTTTTCCATGCTGTCCCCACTCATACAGTAAGTAATGCCTATGACAAGTACAACAATGCACTAACAACATGCCAATGGCAGTTTAGCAACTACATAATATACAACACTACATGTAGTTTTAATATACTGTTGCTACTTTAGGACTACAGTGTCCATCCAGAATGTATTCAAGAAAGACTAACAGGGATATGTGTAAATGGCACTCCCACATGTAGCAGTTATTTGCTATATATATTTTTGCAGCATGGCTGATATGATGAAGATGTCCTGTAATGCAGAAAAAAAATTGCATCACATTAACTGTACATGACTGTACATGATTATGGCTGGTATTCATAGTCCGAGAATTTGCAAGTGCGTTAACAGTCATGTGCGAACAGCAGCACTATACCTTTGTGCAAATAAAGTCAAAATGCATTTGTGAAGAACACAGAAAAGTAAATCAATTTGTATAAACACGCTCAGTTTTCACAAAAGAGTAAATGGTATAAAGTTTGTCCTTTTGAAATTGTGAATTATTTCACGAAATAGAAAGTTGTATATGTCATGGCATATCACAGGAAGCCTGTCTGAGTGCAGTCACACTCAAAGCATTTTAGTAAAGCTGCGAACTGAACAGCAGCTAAGAGGGTTAAACAAGATTCTAACTTTTTATATAGGGATATTCTTTTGTGGATACCCTGATGGTTTCATTAAAGAACAGAAAGAGGGTGATAGGACAGATTGAAAAAAAGGTGAGACAAAACAAATTATTGAACTCACAAGAGAAATATCAAGAGGGTTTGTGCTGGAAAAAGTGGGAGAGGATGGGTGCTATGTTTTGTCTGGGGATAGAGCCCCCCCATTTTTTTCAAAATTTTATTTTTTTTTTATAAGAGGGTAGTGTGGGTGGGAAATAAGGAAAAGGGTGAAGGAGAAACGGCAAGGGAAGAACGGCTGAAGAAGCACCAGCTGGAATCCCAGTCCACAGAGCTTCAAGCATATCCACTACCAGATGGTGTTGCAGTGGAGGACCCCAATGTTGATGGGGTAGGGGCCGATGTTGGCATGTTTGGCACCAAATGGAAGAGTGTTTCCTCTAAACGCTGAAGAAGGCTTCATCTGCCTGAATTCTCCTGTCTACTACCTCTACCCGTGCATTCTCAACTTCAACTCTGACCATATAAGGATATCACTGGTTGGGCAGAGAGTGATCTGTTCCTAGCCTGGGAGTTACATGCCTGGCCTGTTCCTGATGATTTTGAACCTGTATAAAAGAATGGGAGAGAAGCAAAACAAAAAGGAGAAATAAATTCATAAACAAAAAGGAGAGAAAAAGAAAGTTGTGGAGAGACAAAACACAAAAAGCACAATAAATTCACACAATACGCAATGCAGTTTAACATAATATTGAAATACTGCAGTAAAAAAATCATTATTGAAGTAAAACTTCTGTATGTGAAGTGCTTATGGTTGCAGTTGGGAATAGTGTTTTGGGATATGCTTCTGTACTCACTTATGCATACTTGTATTGAATTGAAATGGCAAGTGCTTTTGCCTTTCTGAAGGGTTGTTTGTTTAAATTATGTACTTTAAATACAGAGTATACAGTACCCAAAAGACAAAAAAACAATCAGTATTTATTCCAGTTAACCAAGTTAACAAATCAGATTATAACACATTGCTCTTCAGTTGGATTTCTTTCAGATGCAAAGCTATAACAACATTGTCTACAGTAGTACTGCAGAAATCAATTTGAAAAGCATTGCTTTATCAACTTTCCTATTACCATTACTGTTGTATAATAATTTCCAGTATGCACTGTTAAACAAGAAATATCTTTTGGACACTTCTTATACTAACAGAAGACTCAACCAGACGATGTAGTCATCTCTTCTGTTATTGACGATTATACTGTATTTCTTCGGCAGCTATCAGTGAAAGAGAGAAGGATAATCTTGTTTGTCTGTATTTGAAGTTCTTCTGCATACAAACATAAGCATACCTTATATTCACTGCAAACATTATTTTTCATTTTCTTTCCCATTTTAACTACTATATGCATACGTGTGTGAATTGTTATGGTACTTTACTAATATTCTATTGCATTCTAGAAGGTAGAAGACAAATATGAAATGAGTTGAGTTTTGTTTTAAAAATGCAAGTAGCACTCCCTGGTATAGCTGAAGTGCATTGCACCCATTCAAGGAAGCATGCATTTTCTTTTCTGCAGAAAGTGTCTAAATTGTAAAACAGCATGCTCTCTGAAAACTTCTGTGCTGCTCATTCGCTTAGGAAAATAACCTCCAACACCCCCCAACGTGTATTCTAACTAAAGTGGGGTGAGTGACATTTCAGCCATGTTATATGTGCAACTAGAAATACTTACAAACAACTAAGTTAAGCAATTATTTTTAGTTATATTTATGTGTCTCACAAAACTGTCTTCATGTAATATTTATCTGTTACAACTTTTTCCCTGCAGTGGTAAACAATTATAAATCTGTAACTGCAACTTTTAATTCATAAATGTATTGTATACAGTCAGCATTACTAATACTTGAACAGTAGTAAAAGATTTACATAGTTACATATACAGATTATTTTAATACTATTAACTGACATTTCTATCTATAACTGTAACCTGTTAACACAATACTAGTATTCCTTTCTACAAAACATGAATGTCAGATTACAGACATGCTCCCTATTTTATGCATTTCATAATATCAGTACAAGTAAATATTTTCAGGTACATATATCTGAGTCTGGAAGTAGATGTAGTTATGCAAGTTTTTAACACCCTTTTTATTTTTAATATATAGAAGTAGATGTAGTTATGCAAGTTTTTTAACAACCTTTTTATTTTTGATATATACAAACACATATATATATATATATATATATATATATATATATATATATATATAGGTATATCTAAAATAAGAAAAAAATTATACGTACTGTACACCTCTGGCCTTCTCACCATAACCTGGTCAAATCACTCAGCTGGTCATCACTATGCTTCTGCAAATCTTCATGCCTGTGACAGCACGTCTGACTTGAATGGGTTACATCTGTCCACCCAGCTCCTGCCTGACATTGATTTATTTCCATATACTCTGACTTCTGGATGCCTGGATCTTTTCCAGGTGTAAGTCTTCTCCAGGTATGAGTCATGCAAAAGGTAAGTGCATTTTTAAGGTGTCTTTTTTTAGACCAGCTAGGAGTGTGGTCTTGTGTCTTCACAGGTGCTGCCATGACTCAAATAGCCAGAACCAGAATGAGGAATGTATAACAGGGATGTATTAAGCAGTGTTAGAACCACTCCCGTTTGGATGTGACATCACCTTGACCAAATGCTTTTTTGCTAGCATGTTGGTTAGAGCAGGTATTGACACTATTGCCAAGTTTTGTTTAACCAAACTTTGCTTTGTCACATACTGATTTTTCATAAAGGAAAACACTTATTTTTCCTTTCTATGTGTCATAAATTATATTTAAATAGGTGGATAATAACTTTCATTGTTAATGTTTATTGCTAAAAGTACTTTTTTTACTCTAACAACAGCATGTGTCATGCAGTGAAGTGGGATTTTTTTATAACTTCATGATATGTACCACTTGTTACTGTGTGACATACAGTGTTGGATGGGCAGGGATTAACCTTCATATTACTTACAACCTGACATTTAGATTAATCCATTCTGAATTTTGCAGCTATATTCTCATTTTGGCTAGTTTAGGACAATCTGATCACCTCCATGGACAACTTGACATTGCCGAAGAGTGCTGCAGAGTTTCCATTCGTCTACAGTGCAGCCACGTCTCTTTAAAATACATTCATGTACCATGGGACTTGTGTGTTCACAACTGACAGAATGTCCAAATATACTGATATACCTAGTGACACATTTATGTAATACCATGATTCATAGAAATGCATATGAATTAGCCTTATTTGCTTTACAAGCTTGTAAATTGGCCTGAATCTATGCCAATAGATTGAGCTTCACCATTTTGATTCACAAATAGTTAGATTGGTGTCAAATGCCTTAGGATACCACAGAAAATCTCAAAGTAAGGAAAACTTTATAAAATAATTATTATTTAGTAAGAGACACTGTAATATTGATTTAAAGCTTACCTTCAATGCATTTTGCTGTGTAGTTTGTATTAATAACATTATGTAACTGGCAATTTTGGTAAAGTTGTTGAAGTTGTCTGACGTGTGCAGTCTATTGTAATTTTAGTAAATGATCATTAGATCATTAAAGAAGCTAGTATAGTACAGTGATTGTGCATACATGGAAAATGCTTATTGTACTTGAGACATTTCAGTGTTCAAAAGACAGGAATAGACTTGTGAGAAACATGATTTTCTGCTATTGACAGTGAGAGAAAAATACATGACAATGGCAGATAGTAGTGAAGATTGTTTTTGGTGTAACTGCTGTCATTATTGAATAAATCATTGTTATGTAGTTTAGGTAACATTTGTGTTTCTTATTTATTTATATCTATGGGTGGCAGGAATAGCAGGCCAGTGGTTTCTACTTTAACAGATGATGTCATCCAAACAGTATCTTGACAAATGTGTAACTGTAGCCCTTTTTTTCTGTGTAGTACTGATGAACAATAAAGGATCAAAGCATAGACATAATAACTTTAGCCATGAGGAAAACTGTGTACTCATGGCAGCACTTAGGACATATAGGAGACTTCTTTTTGGTAAAGGGGGCCCAGACAAGCCAAGCGGTGCAATGGAGCTAAATAGTTGTTGAAATCAATGCAGTTGGAGGCAGAAGCAAATCATTGGCACAGTGCAAGAATAGGGTAAATGATACAGTAGCATGTGCTAGAAGCAAGGCCAGGCACAATGCAATTTCCAGGACCACTTAGAGAGGGGAGGGCTTCAAATATTTTAAAGTTATCACCAGATGATGAATACCTTCTGTCCATCCATGGAGATGACTATGATACAGAAGATGGTGCAAATGGAATAATTAGAGTTGTGTGGACACTGTTCCATCAAACCAAAGTCTCAGCAGCATTTACATTCATAAGCTCCTGAAGGCAGGTTTAAAATGTGCACCTTTTATAGTTAAAACTGAATGGTGACAAAGACTGTTGTAATTAAACACATTATAATTGATGGTGGCAGTGGTGCAGAGGTAGCATTGTCACCTCACAGCAAGAGGTTCTCTAGTTTGATTCTCAGCTGGGGTGCCTTCTGTGTGGAGTCTGCATGTTCTCCCTGCATTTGTGCAGGTTTTCTCCGGGTGCTCCTGTTTCCTCTCATGTTACAAAGACATGCATCTGGAGCATTTCACCCCAGGCCACTGCTGAAAATTGGCTCGTTCCAAGTCGGACTTTCCCAGTTAACAAATGTTACATAAATAAATAATAATTCATTATTATTAGGTGAGCCAATTGATTCAGCAGCTAATGAAAATGAAGGCAGAGTGCATGGTAAATGTCCCACTCACCCCCTTGAAGCATACTATACCATATGCTGTTGAATTGTTATTAATATTTTGTAATGATTTCTTTTACTGAGACAGCATCAGAAACAAACAATTAAACTGTACCAATAAATATGGATGAAGTCAGCAGCAACCTGAGGGAAGTAGCAGGCAGTCTCCAAGTTTAGTGGCAAGTTCTCTCTCCTCACATGTTAGTAACTCTACAGAAAGTGACATTGCATCATAAAGTCCAACACAAGCTGGCATTCCACTCATGCTTCTACAGCAGGAACAACCCTACACCTCTACACCAGTATCGCCACACACGTGAGAACACTTTGAGGATGATGGCAGACATTCAGAGGCCACAGTGTCCACAGTGACACAATTACAAAGAGGTGCCAGATGCAGGAATTATTTACAGCTACCTCAGGAAACATGTAAAGCATTGGCTGCTCAGTAAGAAATGTGCTGTGACATTGCTAGGGCTCAACCCACTGCAACAGAGAGTCAACTACAAATGGTCATAGTCCTACAAGGTATGTGTGTTGATTTCCAGCACTACTTTGAATTGGCAGAGAGCATGGATAATGCCATGGTATCACTGATGCATAGTATGGTGGCACATCAAGCATCAGTTGCGGCCTCCAGTTATACACTAGTTAGGATGTACCAGGGTCTAGCTGGACTCATTCTTATGAGAGGCAGGAGATGGGGTACTGTCCAGACACATGGGGGAGATCATGTGATACTACCACTGGTTCTAAGAGAGTAATGTCAGTACTCACAGTGAACAATCACAACACATTTCCCACAGGCCATGTCAGTGGTCATCTACACCTAGGAGAACCTCACGTTCCATGTCACAATCACAGTCACGCAGCAGTGTCAGGTCACTGACAGCAGGATCACCTTCACCCAGTAAATCACACCATAAGACGTACTCACCTTACAGTTTTCATTGTATCCCAGCCTCCAAATCAGTTCCACTATCACCAGGCCTATCAATATGTGATGGGTATGACTCATTTGTTCTGGGACTACTGTGAATTACATTCATTGACAAACCTTTCTGTTTAGTTGGAAACAGGCTTTGTTGGGGGTATGGGAGGTTGCATATATGTTATTTTATTCCTTTTACAGCTATTAGGTACACTAGACTCTGAATATGAATCATTTACAAACTTTCTTTTCAACTGGAATTGGACTGTGGGGAGGAGGGCAGTGTGTATACATCTATTAAGTACATGAATGAAGAGTGGACAAAAACAATGATACATGGATTACTGTTCCTTCTGGTTGCAGTCACATTAGAAGTCACAAAAGTAATGAGCAAACATTTTCATGTCCAATACATCATAAGGAAATGACATATTAAAATAAGCATCCTGCCCTGGAAACATAATTGCTGCTACTACACCCTCATCACTGCACAAATAATGACAGTTTCTGAAGTCAGAATTTATTTTGAATAACACAAAAAACAATATGATGTGCAGTACAACATAAGTCAGTAAACAGGAAAGACATATTTTACTGAATATTTCATTGTTGCAAGTATTGCATTCTACTTCATAGTGAATAAATTATTAAAGCAAAAATTATTCAGTACAGCAGGTACATCTATTGATATATTTATTAATTTGATTCCTTTCAGCATCACTGAACAGAACAAGAATCAGTGAGCAAACAGGTAAAAAGGTAGTAATACAAAACTATTTTAAGATACAGGACAATGTCTGATGAACAGTGACAGGAGACCATGCATCACACATCATAGCCCATAAATATCACTGCATGCATTAATTATACTCTTATGTGTTTTTTACAAAAAAGGAAACACTAACCTGAATGCTCTAGCCCATAGTTGTGGACTAGATGTCTCCTTTGAACCTATGCAGCATCATGCCCTGCATGAGATTGCTGCATGGGGTTCCTTATTACTGCTGCCAGCTGGTCATCATTAGTCAAAGTGGGACTAGAACTGGAGGCTTCATTGACAGCATGGGTCACATCCTCACCAGACCAGCGCATGATCATATTATGCAGAATACAACAGACAGTCAACATCATGCATGCAGTAGCTGGGTCATATTGAAGTGCACCCCAGACTCATCCAGGTACCTGAAACAGCTCTTTGGGAGGCCAAACACCCCTCTCAATGGCAATACGGGTCTGGGACAGGGGTATGTTATATGTCTCCTCTGCAGATCCAGGATTTCTCACTGGAGTCATGAGCCATGGCTTCAGTGGATATCTGCCATCTCCTTAAAAAAAGACATAGAGAGAGAGAGAGAGAGAGAGAGAGAGAGGGGGAAGAGAGACAAAACAGAAAAATAAACATTGGCATACAGCAATAAAGTTTTACATGAATAACTACTTAATAATGAAAAATATTTCAACTTATTCAACTTACCAACAAGATGACCACTGTGCATCCTACCATGCAGCAGGAGGTGGTACAGTGAGCTAGTGTGCCATATATGGGAATCATGTGCCCTGCCAGGATGCTAGGCAGAGACATTGGTGATACTCCTCTATACATCACATACTACCTGGCAATTAATGGAATGGTAGCCCTTCCTATTTTGGTTCCACTCACCCTTTGGAACAGGAGGGGCCCTAATTGCAACATCTATCACACCAAGTACCTCAAGGAAATATGCCAGCCCATAAAAGGCATGCATAGTACTGACCTGGTCCTAGTGTGACACCGGGAAATAGATGTACTGACCCACATGTGCCAAGAGGACATCCAGGAGCTGCTTTAGTATCCTCGAGGCAGAAGCTTATGAAAACCCCAACGTGTCCCCAGTCTGTGTGCGGAAGATTCCTGTAGCAATTATAGTGATGGCTATACCTATTGTGGTGCCCACAGGAATAGGAATTCTGCATATTCCTCCACTGGGGCTGGAGCTATGGAGTCAAGCATGACCACTAAGACCCTTATAACGTCCTTGTCCATTCTAAACCTATCAAGGATTTCTTTATTATCAAAGTTATAACGAGTACTCCTTTCTTAAATTTTTGCTTTCTTGGTGAGTGAGCACTGCTGGGCACAAGCAGTTTTGGCCCAGCCAATACAAGCACATCTGACCTAGAAATAGCAAAGTATGGCACAAGAGAGCATTTTTGTCAGTTGCAAATCTGATAGATTCAGCGATGCTTCCCTTTTTATAGTGCATCTGCGACCAGGATGGAAAACTGAAAAACTGACTATGAATTGCAAATGGTGTAAAATAGACTTGATCAGCATATGATGATTTACACTTCTCATTTCCATCTCATTAACTGCCCATTTGCATAAATATTTTTGAGGTCACTGTACATTGGCATAAATGGCCTCTATGAATCATAGCTCAGCTGAGCTCATTTGCGCACGCCCCAAAATCCTTAATGCATTTGCATAACTGACTATGGATACAGGCCTTTATCTAGTACATCATCAGTGATGTATCACAAAGCAAAAGTGGATTAAGTTCCACACAAAAATGACAGGTTTGTATGGCTACACATACTTCAGTTTTGACTTTACTTGCAAGACCTGAAGTAAAATCTGTTTGTTATATACCTGCATAATATTACAAAACTTCTTCAAGTGCACTAAAATGTAGGATATAAATTTAGTCTTAAGAAATAATCTATATGGTGTTTTTAGACATCTGATTTGTACTTGCAAAAACAAAACATGCTGGATTTATTACAAATAAAGATGCATTATTATTATTACTCAATGATACTAACCCTAATAAAGGAAAAAATCATTGAAAATTTTATTTAAAATTAGATTTGAATACTTAATTTACTAGTGATATTTATTTGTACTGCAGAAATGGTAATACTTCTTATCCTGACAATTTGCCTTCATAATATTTTCTCCTCAGCCATAAATATTTCTATACAGAACATCGTTAAAATGTTTCCCTAGAGTACATGCTGCCCTAGGATTGCCTGTGGCATTATGTGTAATTCTAAACATCAACTAGCTTTTATACTGTTTGATGTAGTTTGTTATAAAAGGGTTCACTTTAATGCCAAAGTGTTTTATTGACAATATTTCTACTCTGAAAAACATTAGTTATGTTATTTCTTAGAACTTTTATTCACAGACTAGACAAAAAAATACAATGAAAGCTTTTTGACAGTATTATCTCTTTCTCTCCAGAAATCTGCCACATGTTTTAATGTACATTTGTCTGTGCTTTTTTACTGATACTTAGTCTGTGAAAACACAACCAGGCTCTGTGCTAGCCCTATGTCCTGGCATGTCAGGCAGGTGAGAGCCATGCATGGTAGAGGTAACAGTTCATTGTTGTTGCCTCAGACTGTGAGAACTGGCTTTGTCAGGAGTTGCAATGGCACGTTTATGTCCATGGTCAGATGTGCTGCTGCTATCTGGACATGACTGATGTCTGCTAGATGAACTGTCCTCACAAGTACACCCAGGACCACAACCCCATAGCCTACCACATCTGGGTGTAGATACCTCAATCACTGATGGAACAGTGGAAATAGTACCACTATGGGAGCGTGATCAGACAAGGCCACATTAACTAACTTTAGATGATACTGCTGACCTATGTCCACATGGATCTTGTCCCCCTCCCAGCAGACGTTCCATCACAGACACTGCCCATCCTGTGCCATTCACTTGATCCACTGAATTGGCCATACAGTGGAGGCAGTCATGCACATCAGCTTATGCCCCATCTACAACCCTAAGCATGTCCTCGGAGGCCCTAATAAACGTGCCTGTGCTACCATGATGGCCCTAAACATACGTCAAGAGGCACGTAATGACACACCAGAATCAGGTGATGGGTAGACAGCAGACCTCCTCTGAGCAACTCTAAACACCCTCCTGTGTGGAACCTCACTTACACTTTGGCTATGGCTGGAGTCAACCAGCAATAAAGTTATAGTAACCACTCTACTCTAATCAGGTATGTCACCATCCACCTGTCCAATATCTGAGGGTTCAGTGGAATAGGTATGCATAGGCCCACTGAATGTGTCTGAGGGAAATAAAGAGGATGGTTGAATGTCAACCTCAGAGTCAGATTCAACCTCTGCACCCCCCTCCTCCCAATATGCCTCTGTTTGTTCACCAGCATCACCAGAGTCTACTGATACTCTGACATCAGCTGGTAAGTGTCCAACACTTCCACTGCCAGGATCACTTGTGATAATAAGCAACAAACACAGGAATTAAATGAATACTATGCTAAATATTTAAAACAATTTATATGATAACACATTAACACTAGTTGTACAGCAATACACACGCTCATTACACCCACCTCACATATACAGATAAATGTATATATCTGACATCAATAATCAAAAAAAACATTTTGGCTTGCTACTTACAGATGACTACACCCTTGGTAGGGAGGATGGTCTTGGAGGAAATGAATCAAGGTAAGGATGCAAATTAAACATCACAATTGTAATAACACAGGGACAGTGAACACACAGTTTTGCCTATATGTCGATTAAGTATAGTTTTAACTGAAATTTGGTTGACACATCCACCTACAGCCCATGTGTAGTGAACAAATGTTTTGTTAGGTCTATTAATTTATCAATAGGTTCATAAAAAATAAAAAACAAATTCCACAGGAAATGTTACTTAAATGTTTCTCTAATTTACTATACAAGCAAATCTTAAAACTTAAGAAAACCAGACCTTACATAAACAACCTAAAAAATAGCAGCAAGTCTGCAGACACCAGTCACAAACTCACAAATGTGTGTGTCAATTCAGAAAAGTAGCAATGGAAACTTGTAAAGATTAGCGCTTTTGTTTATTCCATAACAAACTTCATCAGATAATGGAGAAACAAATCGATACAGTTTAAATTTCCTGGTTAAGATCATATGATCACTGTGATGTAACAAGTGGTGTATTCAAAGCACATTTAAAGGGACATGACAAAATGTATTGTGTACCCCATTTACTTTGTACATCACAATGATCATGTGCTCTTAACCAGGAAATTTAAACTGTGTCAGTTTGTTCCTCCATTGTCTGATGAAGTGTGTTATGGAATAAACAAAAGTGCTAATCTTTACAAGTTTCCGTTGCTACTTTTCTGAACTAGAATACACAGTTGTGAGTTTGTGACTGTTCAGAGCCTCTGCAATTCTTAAAACTTGACATATGTAAGCTTACCTGGAAGCTTCTCCTGCCACATACTTTTCCTCCCAGACACAACAGCACTGACATCAATCATATGTTGGTGTGCAGTTTCCACTAAGCTCTCTGGATCTCAGTGAATAGGAACTCTGTTTGCTTTCAGTGGTGGCTTGGTGGCAGCACCCCTCCCCCCATAGCCAGTTGTTCACTGGAAACTGTAGCTATTCTCCCCTGGGCTGATGAAATCATATCAGTGACCCTATGATGCACCTGATCATAAGTCCTGGTGCGACCCCCTACTGAATTGACATAGACTATCTGGTTTCAAATCTGCATTCTGGCAGCCATATCCCCATGTCGTCTCTCAAGCAGAAAGGCGCCATGGTACCTGAACGCCTGCACTATTGCATTGTTTTCAGAGTCATTGAAAGGGGATTTATGTGGATTTGTATGTTTGGATGGCATAATCCTATGTGATATAAAACAGAGAAGGATGCAGTACATATATCAAATAAGTCAATTTCTGCTTATATACGCATATTTTTCAACATTAAGCACTGGAGACACACATTTCAGTTATTAAAATTGAAGGTTATGCTTTTGTACCACATCACACTCACACACATACCAATGTTTGGTCTGAAACAAGGAATACCACTTTAGTAACGTATTGTTTCCCACTGAAATAACAGGATGACTACACAGTTTCAAGAGATAACCACTTGAAACACAACTTTTGATGTGGCAACACACAAATGTTAGTTGGCTCCCCACCCCAAAAACAACAAGCAAATGAAAGTTTGTACAAATCAAAGAATACCACATACTTCAATTGTTATATGTTTTCAACACAATTTTCACAATGTATACACATTTACAACAGAAAAGTCAATTTTATATGATTGCCAGTCACCTGCCACTGTACCCACCAGTCCCCTGGAAGTGTCTTACTCTGGGCCATCTTAGAAGCATAACACCCTGTGTCATTGACATAGTACATTACATTTTCCTGAAATAACATAGAAGATTGTAAAATAACAATTTTAACAATAACACTTGTGATGAAAGTTAATAACCTATCTGAGAAATGTAAATGCCTGCCAAAAATGCCTATGCTAACAGTGAACTATAAGAAGTGCATACAGTTAAAAGTTCCGTGTAAACATGGTGTAAGCACTACCTCATGTTAATTGCTAATGGACTGCAACTGTGAATGATTAGTGGGAGGGAGAAGGAACACACAACAATTCAGACTTCCTCACCTGCATTGTGTGTGTCACCTAAGATACACTTACAAAGTGCTGAAGTAACTTTAGCAAGTTTTTAAATGGAAGTGAACACCACGCATATATCATTTTTGTTCACCAATAGCCAAATTCTCCTGCCTTTGCTGAAAAATGTTTTTCACTGTCATGCATTTTTATCATACGTTTAAAGGACAATGATTGTACTACAGACTGCATGTCTGAGAGTACAGCACAGATAAGAGAAGAATGAACACAATACAGAGAGACGACACAGCTGCATCGCTACAAATATAGTCATAAATGGATGTGTGATCACTTATTGTACTAAATATGTAAGCCACACATGTACAAACAAATGAGAGTGTGCAAGTGCATGTGCGTTCTTAAAACTTTGGAGGAAATGAAAATTTCTTGTATACACATGATTTGCTTTCCTGTTGCAAAGTTGTTTCTGTGGCAAAGAGAGATAAGGCACTCCTAGCTTGTATGCAGATTCATTATTTTATTTATTTTATTTTATATTTGATAACTAGGAAAGTCCAACTGGACACAGGTGCATTTTCAGCGGAGGCCCGGGTAGAAAAGCTTCAAATAACAGTACAGTACATAAGTGAGGATTCGAGCATGCATATAAGTCTACATTTCAGCATGCAATAAGCAGATATCAACAATCTCTTGTTATAAGGAATATATACAGTTCATTACAATACTACATTTCATCATGTAATAAGCAATAAGCAATTTCTTGTTGTAAGGAATATATACAGTACATTATACAAAATGCTATTTATTTATTTATTTATTCTTCTTCTTGCAGTGTATTAACATAGGAGTGCATTCTGAAAAGTCCTTATGAGTGGGGTAGAACAGGTATACCTAGGGAAAAAGAAGAACAAACAGGTGATCCTTAGCAGAATACTTGGAACAGTGCAGAGATATGGATTAACCTAGGGAGTTGCAAGAGCAAAGCCAGTTGTTTGAATAGTGGGTTTTGAGGATTTTTTTTTCAAATTCGAAAGCAGAGGTTGTAGAAGTTATGTGATTTGGGAGTGATTTCCAGATTCTAGCTATAGTGCAGGCAAAGAGAGATTTACCGGCATCATTTTTGTGTTTGATGACATTTATAAGGTTTTGGTTACTAGATCTTAAGGTTCTGGTGGTGGTGCAGGGCTGAATTAAATACTGTAGCTGTGGGTTTTTTTCAGGCAAGTAGTAAAGTTTGTGTGCTGTTGAGTTGATTAAGTAGCAGTAGCTGGGGCGGCTCAAGTCAATTCAGCTGCTTGAGGGTAAAACAGTGATGGGAACTATGAGAGGCGTCAGTAGCGAACTTGGCAATCTTGTTGTAGCAAGATTCCATTTTGTTAAGTTCGGTGTGGTAAAGATTTATCAATATAGGGGAGGCATAATGGAGGATGGATAAGAGATGAGTTCTTGCTATTGTGGATTTGGTATTCTTGGTCATGAACTGTTTATTCCTATAAAGGAGACCAAGCTTTTTGTTTACTATTTTGATTGTTTGGGCTATGTGTATGTCAAATTTGAGGTTATTATTGATTACTACACCTAACAGTTTTGTGTGTGTTGTTGGGTTGATTTTGCTGTTATCTTTGAAGTTTATGGTGGAATCATTGCTTAGAGGAGGAGGTCTAACAAGGCCGAAGAGAATTAGGTTGTTTGTTTTGGGGATTAAGAATAAGTTTGATGTTAGTTAACCATGCTTCAGCTAATGCAAAGTTATTTTGAGTTATGGCTTGTAGTTCATTTAAGGTGGGGGCAGCACATATAATGGTGGTGTTGCCTGCATATTGCACTACTGTGGTAGAGAGTGAGGATGTAGCGATCTGGTTTGTAAATAGGGAGAATAGCAGAGAACCAAGAATGGATCCTTGAGGGACACCTATGGATACTGGTAGTAGGGAGGACAACTGGTCATGCCATAGCACTGCTTGTTGATGGCCTGATAAGTAGCTATTAAACCATGATGTAGTGGAGGAGTTTATGTTAAGGGCAGATAGAGTTTTGTGAAGCATGCTGTGATTTACCATGTCAAAGGCTTTAGATAAGTCTAAGAATATGGAGGATACAGATAGTTCCTTTGTTTCTATGGTGATTGAATATGTTGGTAAATGAGAGTAGTGCTGTGGTGGTGCTATGGGAAGGTCTAAAGCCATGCTGAGAATTGGATAGCAGGTTATTTTTCAGGAGGTACTGCATTAGTTGAGAGTGAACTGCTCTCTCTAATATTTTTGGTAAAGGTGATATAGTTGCTATTGGGCGGTAGTTGGTGAGCTCTACGGATTTACCCCCTTCATGGAGTGCAATAATATGTGATATTTTCCACAAGGTGGGTACTTTATATTCTGATATTGACCTATTTATGAGAATGGATACTCGATAGGCTATGGCCTCAGCTGATATCTGATGGAAGTCTGGTGGAAGCTTGTCAGCTGCCAGTGTGGTTGGTTTAAGTTTTTTCAGGAGTTTAGTAATAGTTTTAGTAGGCACTGGGTGCAGGGAAAAGCTAGAGGAATTGTTTTGTCTATTGAGGTGGGTAGGGATGGCTGTTGGCATGGAGTTGGTAGTACAATTCTGGGTATTGGCTAGGGCATGGACTGTTTCAGTAAAGAATTTGTTAAATTGTGCGGGGTGTTATCATGGTTATTTGGTAATACTGGTGTGTAGGAGTGGTAGATTTTCCAGGGTGCAGTAAACTATTTATTGTGGCCAGAATTTTTGAGGGTTATGAGCATGTTTTTCTTGCATGGTTTTATAGTAATTAGTTTTGTCTTGTTAATTTGTTTTTTGGCTTTGTTGCAGAGTTCCAAATAGTTTTGCTTCAAGGTAATGGTTTTGTGTTTATGAAATTGTAACCAGGCTTTGTCCCTATCTTTCATTATAGTTTTAGTATCTTTTGTTAGCCAATGGGAGTAGTTAGTTTTCACCCTAATGGTTCAGGAGGGTGCATGGTCATTTAGGATTTCAAGGAAAGTTGAGTTAAAGTATTGCACGGCTTTGTCTAGAGATAGTTGAGTTAGGGGAGTCCAACATTTTAGTGCATTGATTAGGTCATTAGCTTTGAAGTTCTTTTTGTTCCGTACTACCCTGAGGGTGGGTTGGGTGACGTGTTGGGATCTGTTCCTAATAAGGTAGGCTGCTTGATGGTCACTCAGACTGTCAGGGAGACAGCCTGATTGTTGTATGAGAGTGGGGTCAGATAACAATATCCAGTCTAAGATGGACTGTCATTTGGATGTCTTGTCAATTCTAGTGGGGATAGATATAATTTGGGTAAACCCATGTAGGTTAATGTGGGTAGAGGGATTGTGACTGGAACAGTCGACCAGTCAATATTAAAGTCTCCTAATAGTATGGTTTCTTGTGGAAGGGAGGTAGACATCCAGTACTGCAAGCTTTCCATTATAGTAATGTTATTGCCTGGTGGGATATAGCCACCTGCAATAATTATATGTTTTCTGGAGTTTAATTTTAGTTTAGCAAATATTAGTTCTATATCTTTGACTTCTTGGGAATTGCACTCAAATTGTTCTATAGTGAGATGATTTTGGAATACTATGGCTATGCCTCCTCCTTTTTCCCTGCTCTGTCATTACGTATAATTTTGTATTCAGGGGGAGTAATCTCATTATTGTGATGTTCTGGTTTAAGCCAAGTTTCAGTTAGCACAGCTATATCTGGTTTATATAAGGCTAACAGGGCATGAAGGTCCTGAATTTTGTTAAGAATACTTCTTGCATTTATATTTAAGAGGAGGAAAAAAGAGGTAGGTCTTAAGTATAGAGCATTTGTCTGATTTAAGTTTGTGTTGATTGATGAATTGGGACCTGGATTAGGGTGTATGTCTCCACAGCAAGTGAGTTTTTAGAGTAGGTATAGGTAGAGTGTATTAAGTTTGTGTATTATTCTAGTTTGCTTTTGGGAAGAGTGAGGGTTAGTTTTATTTGTTGGTTTATTATATAAGTAGGAAAGAGTTGTATAAAAATCTGTAATGTGTTAAAATGTATTTTGTAATGTTTTATTTTGTTTTTAATAATAATATTTGCTGGCACACAGCTTAGTGCAAATACAACAAAACAGATAAATATTTTAAAATTAATGGAAGTTGCTTCTGTGATACAGACAGCATAAATTAGAGCTGTGAATTATGTGTGTGTGTGTAGCACTCCTGGTAAACATGATGAACACAGAGGACATGTTGGACTCTATAACCATCTGATATACCAAACTAATAAGTTCCAATAGTAGTAGGAGCAATAGGTCTTATAAAAAAGAATCTACAATCGCATTTAGATGTTACCAATACATGTAACCCCATATGAATTGCAGAAGGAGTCATTACTGGACACATTGCGGGTGCTGCAAAGAGCACTTTTGGCTGACATCTAAGATTGAAACAATACTAATTTCATGAACTTTAATTGTACTTTGACGTAGGAATGGAGTTTATTCCCATCATGGTATTAGAAATGCAAAAGACTTGCAGAAATTAAAAAAAATAATAAGTATACCTTTTTGCACTTGACTTACACTGTACTGCATTTATATATTTACTTCATTGTTTATTGCTGGCCTCTTCTGTCTCCTTTGTTTGTTTCTCAGGGTAGTTCAGTAGCTAGTTTCAGGTGGGGGTTGCTTTGCTTTCTGGGGAGTCAGCTCATCTAAGGTTTAGATATTGGCCAACACCTCTGTGTTTATCTGATTACTTGAGGTTTATTTTCTCTGTTGTACTTCTAGTACAAAGACTTACATTCTGTGAAATTGTGCAGAGCTAATATAGCAGAGCTAACTACCTGGCTGTGTTAGACTCTGTAACCATCTGATATCCTAAACTGATAAGTATACTTTTTGCACTTGATTTACACTGTACTGCATTTACATATTTGCTTCATTGTTTATTGCTGGCTTCTTCTGTCTGTGTTGTTTGTTTTTCCTGCCCCCCCTCCCCCCCCCAAGTATTGTTGTAGTCTTAAGCCTAGTGCCTTTGGAATTGCCCGTCCCTGCTGTAAAATTTATTTTGATCACTCCTCCCATTCCCATCTCATTTGCTCACTCAGCTGAGTACAGTGAGATCATTTGGGAAGGACTACCCCCTTGTTTCTTTGATTTTGGACACTCCTCCCTATCCTATCTCATAACTCAGTCTACTGAGTTTAGAGACAGCATTTGGGAATCCCCTTAGTTTCCTAATCTTTAACTGTCTTCTGTTTCCTCCCTCTCCACTTTATAAAAACAAAAAAAAATACACTTTATTCAGCTGCTTTTGCTGTAATTGTGTTCTTCCTACTTTATCACCTTATTTTTGCTGTGTTGTTGTTGTTGTGGTTGTTGTATCTTTCGGCTTTAGGGGTCGCCACAGTGGAACTCTGGTCCGCTAATGATTGTCAGTAGATTTTTACGTGCTGAGTTGCCAGCCCTGACGTACAACCTTCAACGAAGGTACACCCATTCACGCATGTCTCCACACAGAAGATGCTTTAGCTGAGAATCGAACAGGACAATGTCTTACTGTGAGGCGACAACGCTACCGCAGCACCACCACCGCAGTCTTATTTTTGCTGTGTGCACTTAAGTATTCATGTGCTTTTATTCTGCTGCATTTATTACTGCTTGTTAGTAGCCTAATTAAATTTGTCTGTTATTCTAAGTATCTTAGTTTTGGTATTAACACTTGTGCTTCAGGCCAGTTACTTTACATTTAAGAAGGTTTTTGTGGTCTACACTCTTGTGGACAAACCCTTATCAAAACCCTCTTTCCATAAGTCTGCCTATGTATTCGGAACACTATGTCTGGACAATTCATAGGTTCATAGGTGTGTACTAGGCTAATGGCCCTGGAGCCTTTACAAGCCTAGCCCATAGGATTACCCTGGCATCATGCCACCCGACCTTAGTTCCTAGTGCCTCTGTCGAGCAGAGCCACTGGAGTGATCCCCGGGGTGAATTTTCTATTTCCTGTCCACTCATCAAGATTTCACTCGAAGAGGGCCAGTGAGGTGCTCTGCTTGACATGTATCAGAAGTCTATTCCATAGCATGGGCAGTCTCTGGGTTATGAACCTGTCCCTCCAGCATGTTCTGTTGATTGTGGCAATGAGATTGAGGTCTCTGGAGCATGATGCAGGGGGATTGGGATTTCTTTAGATGTAGCATTTGTAACAGAGCTGGGTCAGACATAGCTTTGTAAGTCAAGCAGAGATCGCCTCTAAGTAGGTGATAAGAGACAGAGAATAGTTGGAGTTTTATGAGTCTGTCCATATAGGACGTGTTTAAGGCCTAGGATCCTCTTTTTGAGGTACTTTTGTGGCCTCTCCAGTTGTTGCAGGTGTCTAGTGAGGTACATGCCAAATGGGGCATTGTACTCGATGATTGGCCTAATGAGGGAAGAGTAGAGGTAGACAATGACCTCTTTCTTCCTGGATGCAAAACCTTTAGTAATGAGATGTGCCGCATAGAAGGACTTTCTGACCACAGAGGCAACATGGCGGTCAAAAAAGAGGTTGCTGTCAACCTGTTCTCCCAGATCTCTTATAATGCTTTATGTGTTCAATTGACTAACATCAATGTGCTAATTCAAGGGAACCGGGTTTTTCCCAAGGGGGGGTGATGACACATTTTTTGGCATTGAGCTTAAGGCCATGGTTCTGACACCAGTCATTGGTGACATTGAGGCCTTTCGGTAGGATGCCAACATCACTTGGGGAGTTAATAACAGCTCCCAACTTGCAATTTTCTGCAAACTTTGTCAGCCAGAGTCCCTTCGTGTTGGCCTGGACTTCAGAGAAGTAGATACCAAACAGGAGAGGACCCAGGACCGAACCCTGTGGGACTCCTCTCGTGACTGGTCGGCAGTCTGACTCGGAGTCAGCTACTTTCACACTGTGGATTATATCTGTGAGCCAGTCTGCAACACACCTAGTGATATAGGGGTTGATGCCTAGCTTAGTGAGTTTTTCTATGATTCCTGAGTGGGGGTTGGTATCAAAGGCCTTGGCCAGATCAAGGTAGGTTGTATGAACCACCTTGCCTTCATCCACAGCTCTGGTGACTGACTCAAATAAGTCGACCAAGTTGAGCAGGCATGATCTACTCTTCACAAAACCAAACTGTGTAGGATCCAGAGTTTGGAGATTCCCCTATATCCTTGTTTATTAGGTCCATGATGATGCATTCCATAGCTTTGCATATCAGACTCATCAGGCTAATTGGGCAATAATTCCAGGGGTCTGCAGTTGCTCCTCCTTTATGAAGACAGATGACTGTAGCAGTGCGCAATTCAGTAGGGACAAAGCCTGAGGTGAGGCTGTGATTGAACAGGGCACACAGGTGAGGTGCCAGTTCACTCTATAGTTCATGTAGAACACAGCCAGGGATATTGTCAGGTCCCATAGAAGCTGTATTCTTGGCCTTGGACAGTGCTGTTTTAACCAGTGCAGCAGTAATACTGGGTGCCTGGCAATCTACTGGTATTGTGATTGTTCCTGCACTGAATCTGTCGGTCAGTATATTGGCAATATCTGTTGGCGCAGTATAGGAGGCACCATTGTGCAGTAGCTCAGAGCAAATCTGGGTATTGCCATGGAGATTCTTTACATAACTATAGAAGGCCTTGTGGTTGTCTTTACTATCTGCTACAATTCTGTTTTCATAGCTAGTTTTAGAGGATTTGATGAGGGATCTCAACCTTTTGTTGAGGCTGATAAGGGAGTTTTTCCAGTCTTGGGACTTCAGCTTATTTTGTATGTTTCCTCCTTGTGTTGTAGAGTTTGTTTATGGCAGGGGACCACAGGATTGACTTTCTTTTTTTGAGGAGAGTGTCTTAGTTCTATTGGGTATGGCAAGATCCTTGCATTTGTGTATATGTTCGTACAGTACATTGGTGTATGATTTGGCAGTCATGCAACTATTCTCCATTTGCATGGGTGCCGTGAAGTTAGCCACCTTTGTTTTTAGGAGCCCAAAGTTAGCTTTGGAGAAGTTTTTCATGGTGGTTACCTTTGTGGGGGGTGGGGGGTGCGAAGAATGTGGATTTCCAAGGTGATTAGTTTGTGGTCGGATCTAACCAGGGAGGAGTTGACTATTGGTGTAGAGCAACAGTCGCCTATGTTAGTAATGACCAGGTCAATGATGTTGCTACCTCTAGTGGGGGTAAGAGGAACTGTAAAGGGACATTCCCACAAGACCAGTGTGCCACATTGACTAAAAGCATTCCATCCTTGATGTATTGTGCATCCTCCGTAGGTGTAATAAATCTGGAGATCAATGACATGTCATCATTACAGTTCTCTGAAAGGCTTAATGCTGTAATCCCCATTCCCCTTAAGTATATTCACAAATATGCACCACTTTGTAAATGAAAAGGTTACATACCTGATGGAGTACAATACTCCTCTGATGATATGTGCAGATATATAAAGTTTTTGGCACTGCATTTACTGTGTGAAGAAAGTGTCATACAGACTGGTTCCCCTAGCCAGCTGTTTGCCTTTTTAATATGATTCTCATAGGCAGGTGATTGGCTCTTAACCAATCTGTTGTTCTGAAATACTAACTGTAGCCAACATAGCTGATTTGCAGTATAATCAGCCAATGACATGCAACCACTGAACATGATACAAGGCCTTCATGTAGAGTAGAAGCCCTTTCTGATATGTTGTGCTGGAATTACTGGGGTCAATATACTATCTCATAGCAGAGGGTATGTCTGTAGCAGCTACTTTTACATACAGATGTGTGTGCAACAGACTGCAGCTGATGCTGCAGGCAATAGGCATAGGCAGCGAGTGTGAACACTTTGAAGGAGAACAAGCTGTAAGTGTAACTGTGGGAGTTGTGGCCGCATTGTTGTAAAGGCAGAACCAGACTGAGGGTATCCATTCCATTGCAAATTAAGGCATGTATATAAGGTAAGTATGTTAGGCAATGGCATCACTAACAGGGTACTAGGCAATCTTGGTGTGTCCTTGAGCAACATAGTGGGCAAATAAAACATTCTGTCACCCATTTGGTCAACTGCCAGGCCATCTGTTACATTATGGTAGTCATTTGGAACATGTGTGCTGGCAGTCCCTATTAGTAGCAGGACCTCCATATGTGTATGTTAGTTGTGTAGCTGTGCTAATCTGTAATATCATTATGAAATGATTGTGTGCTGCACTCTGATATTAGTCAGCCTCATTTGCATTATCTAAGTTAAAACTCCTCTGCGAATGCATATTAATGTATGACCAGACACATTCTGCATGTTGTAGTGTTGCTATAGGGATATGTCAAGTGTGTTTCTATCTGCAGGCCTTTGACTTCCATCATTGAAAAGCAGACATTGCATTTGAAATGCATTGTGTGGATAAAGAGTGCATGACTCAGTCATTCATTGATGGCTTCACAATAATGTAATTTAAATGCTACACACCATTGGATTTGAACCCAGGACCATGTGTGGCAAAAAATTACTGTTTCCAAGGCATTTAACAGACTGAGCTATTAAGTCACTGTTGCAGCATGTGTATTTGTGAAGATATAAGTGTGCACATACAGGCTGTGACATACCTCCATTACATCCATTATTATGTGCCTGGCTTTATAGGGATGTAGTTCTCCACAAGAGTCCCAGTTGAACATGTATTTTGCCATTAATATTTTAGCAGGTGTAATTCTACATGTTGTTGATAAAAGTGCACATTTACCTGCTATTAGACACCTCACTTACATCCATTATTCTGTGACTGGCTTTCTGGTGCTATAGTCCTGTACAAGACTCCAACTTACACTCCTAGTTTTTCCATTACTTTTTCAGCAAGTTTGTGTGACATGGTATGATGTGCAACTCTGCTTAAACATGCTTAATGATGGTAACTTGCAATTACTATGTTTTGCCTAAACCACCTGCTTTAATTAACAGCTGTGTGGTACGGTAGGTTAATGCAGTGGTCTGCAGGTGCAATGGATTTTGTGTTCAAAATAGAGAGCAGGTGTTTATTTTGTACGAGTTTATTATCATTTAAAACACATATATCAATATAGTTCTATTTAGCTGAGCTTAACAATGCTGCGAGATGCACTGTGTTGCATTGAATTGCGCAAAAAATCTTTAAAGAAAAGAAAAATGGGGAGATAGAACAATGGTGAAATAGGATGCAAGCAAGGGGAAAAACATAGTGAAAGGCAGGTAGGAATGTGCAGGAAGCGTGCAGGTAAGAACCATAGCTATCCATTTCTTTTACAGCAACGACTGTGCACTTTGACAGAATTTGTAGATGAATTTGAACTGTCACCCCAAGAGAGAGGGGTGAGGACAACATAACTGCATTGTCAACCCAATTGGACCAAATTATGTGTGTCCGATGGACACTTGTGGAAAATGGAGAGCTATGTATGGGATGATTTTTTTTGGGGGGACAGGTGCCCATTTTTTTGTAAGGTAAGTGTGTAATGTTGGGGAATGGACATAGGTATGTGTGGAGAAGGTAAGTTGGGAAGGTGAAGAAGGTTTGGAAGACAGACAAGACAGATAGGACATCAGACAGGGGTGGTGTGTGACACAAGAGGGGGTGAACACCTTGGATGGGGAGGGTGTTGTGGAATCACAGTCTCAGGTGCCTCCACAAGGTAGCAGTGTGACTCAAGTCCCAACCCATGGGACTGTCAGCACCGCTCCTTCACTGCCCCTGGGGTGGCAGTGGTGGAGGCTGGGTTCTGGGGCAAGGCTGCCCACCGCGGTGGTGAGCATGCCCTCCATCCAGCGCAGGCAAACATCCAAAAGTTTGGAAGAACATTCTGCACACCAATCCTGGTAATTCATCATAGGTGACAAAACCACCCCCTCTACCACCACTCCCAGAGGGGGTCCCAGCCCTGGTCTGTGGGGTGGAATTACTTGATGCCTCAGGTAGTGCAGGGACAGCAAAGGGGGTACCACCATGCAGCAGCCCACATGTGCTGTGCTACAGTGCCTGGCTAGAGGAGTCAAGGTAGGTGGGTCAACTGGAACTGGTCTACCTTGTCGTGTTGTAGTAAATTAGATATAAAGATAATTTAAGGTTAGTAAAAACCAAACCAATGTTAGTATTAACATAATGGAACATAATATTGATTAATCCAAATATGTATTAAGGTATATTATGTGGAACACAACAATAAATAACATAGCACTAAGTATGTTAACAGCAAACCAGTATGAAATAACCCATAAGGCCAACATAACAGTTATTTTAACAGAATATATTAATATTAAATCATAATAATAAATAAAATTAATAAATTAAAGAAGATAAGGGATGGGGAGAGAGAGAAAAACATACCATTAGTGAATTCACAGACGATATTAATACACGGACTACTAATACATACTTCTACAGTAGTGCAGTGTCAATTGTGAGTACAGTGACTCCAATTCTTCTATAGATGATATTGCACATCCATACCTCTCAAGATGTTAGGATGGGACAGTATTAGTCAAGCAGTAGCAAATGCAGGTACACAAGTACATGGATCTGTTTCACATACTGTTCTCGTATATAACTATCAAGGTGTTCTGTAAATGGATTTGCAAATACATTGTATTCCAGGTAATCATTTGTCTGCTATTCAAGGACCAGACAGATTGGGCAGTTGTCATTATGTAATGAAAAATCATGACAGTTGAGAGGTACGTTTGTGTACATTAAGTAGACTAGACAGCTACTTATGTCTTAGTTGGCAGGCATGGGAGTAGAACCCCAAATTTGTGACTCCAGGGAACATGTGCAGTTAATGTAACAATTGACTGCAGTGAAATTACAACATACATGCAATGACTACAGCCCTACTGCAGTTATTTGAACATATTACTTATCAAACCACAATCCTGCTTTATACTTCATTGTTATTGCTCCTTAGAATCTGTGAAGTATAAACATGATATCTGCCCAGAATGTGTGGGGGGTCTATATTAAATCAGCTAACGCTTAAAAAAGTGAACCCTGATTTATCGACCCCACGTAAGTGGAAGCTTGCAATCCTGAACACTCGGAACAGCGATTTTTTTTCCCCAGGAAAAAATAAATCACTGTTCCACAAAAATAAATAAATAAATACATAAATAAATAAATACTTCAAAACATTACATAAAGTGGGGAGAGGTTTCACCCCCCCCCACATCCCCCCTACTTAAATATACTAACTCCGAGATCACACTACAGTGAGGAAAACTGCAAAGTAACGGAAGCGGCCAAGTGATTTCTTTCCCTGGGAAAGAAATTGCTTATATGCTGTTTCACTATTTTGCTGTTTCATGCTTTCAGGTTTGATCAAGATGCATTTGAAGGATTGCATCTTCAATTATTTAATAGGAACCCAATGTGGGCTACCTTACCTATATACTTTGTTCCTGCAGTGGGAGGAATTCAGAGCATTATTCGACTGAAAGTGGCCTAAAGACAGCCCTGAACCATAATGTGGGTTGTGCAATACATGTATAAGGCAATTATTTTTGCATTTTTGTATTTATTTAATTTTTACAGTTGACTGCAGTGACATTAGAGCACACATGCAGTGAATGCAGCCCTACTGCAGTTATTTGCACACATTAATTATCACACCACAATCCTGCTTTAAACCTTGTTGCTTATTGTTATTGGTATTGTTTATTGTTTATTGCATTATAGTTATCAGAAAATATCAGTACTTACCACACTCACAGGGCATCCTGGCCAGGTGCCCAGCATGAGACTGGACATTATGAGCCCGTTCAGCTGCAGCTGTTAGAAGAGAAGCACACCATTATGCATACCAGGTTTGCATGGATTCAGCTTGTATTTTAATAAAGTAGTAACACACATAATGCTTACATATCTGTGGGGCATGCCCAACCCTAGCCTCTTGGACTCAGGTGTCCAAGGTTCCCCTCTTCCTTTGCTTCAGGTCATCATAGTGGTGACACCACTGCTCACCAGGGTGGGGGATACCAGTAGCACTGGTAAGATCTCTGGCCAACCATTCCCAGGCTTCAGCTTTGCATTCTGATCCTTGGTAACCACCCTGCAACAGCTGGGGTTCAAAGTTTTGGACCAGGAGTCCAAAAAATTCTCTGGACTCCTGCACACCCCACCTCTGTGCCCAAAAGTGTGTTCCCTCACTAACACTACCAGGCATATCAACATGTTAATAAGACTTCAATAAATGGTGCAGAATTCCCTCCTATTGGCCTTAATATAGGCTGTTTTCCCACCCTACTGTCATACTGTAACATTCAAAAAAGTGTTGTGTTGCTTAGCATCACGCAAACCCACTTACCAGTGCTGAGCATTGCATAAACTCACACAACTGTGTTTTAGCTAAGCTTAGCAACACATAAACAGAAGTAGCCATTGACCGTGTTTAAGCAGTCCTTTCCACTGTACAGCTTTTACAAATGTAACAATTTTGTTTTTAAATTAAACTGCCCTTTAGGTCACCTCACACATTTTCACAACACTAAATGTAAAAAGATATGATTGCTGGAGACTTGAACCCAGGACCTATTAGACTTTAGGCTGTGACTCTACCTATTTAGCTAATTGGATACTGAGAAAACCACTATATCTTCACATATACTACTAAGCTACCAGTTATCGTTGCTAAGCACTGCACCAAGCCTCACAAACAGCCATTCAAAAAAAAATAAAAGAAAATAAAAAAATGTTGACAACTATAACTAATTAATTACAACTGGTTTCTATTTTTAGATGTCTGTCAGGCGGCAACTGTGCATGTGCAAGCACTGCTTGGCACTGCTGCGCTCCATGCCACGCCATGCAGATGGGCATAAAATATTAAAAAAAAGTGAAAAAAAAAAGCTATTACAACTCACACATATTTCTACACTAACAGGGTATGTTACAGGGATTCTTATCCTGTACATAACATCAGTCCAGGAATTCCCTGGACAATCCACCACTATGGGACAGCCTGTACACTACTGCCTACACAGATTCAATATCCGTGTTACTATTATCTGCCTTAGCAGCACACCATGATTAATATGCACGGTGCGCTGCCGAGGGGGAACCATGGCTGTGTACAAGGGTACATTCCATATAGGCTCTACACGGAGCCCACATGAATTTTATTGAATCCTTGGGATTGACTTATGGTCTAAATTTGATCATATGTACATGGAGCTTTATTCTATCAGATATTTTTGCTTTGCGTGCATGCCATTCCCATGTTTTCATTAATGCATAGTTCTGTTGAAGATGTTTTATGTCTGAAATGCTGATTCACATAAATGTGCTGCAGCCTGGGATTTTGTATATGATTCTTTATTTATCTGTATGTAGTTAAATGCTACCATCTTTTACTTGCTAATTATTTGTTTGTTCATTTTAAAACCTTTAGAAATATTATTGAAAACACACACACACACATACACACACACACACACACACACACACACACACACACACACACACACACACACACACACACACGCACACATGACAGAGTTTTGAGTATTTCAGCCCATGAGTTAATGTGTGCAGGATATGAGAGTGTATCATTGTGCATTTTCAACATCCACAGTGTCTGTCTGTACATATTTAGAGATATAGTACACTACTCTATAAGGAGGAAGACTATGTCATACAATTCCAGTAATTCTGTGCCTGTATTCAGTTCATTAGACTTCCTTGCATAAAAAGCCCTGTTCCTATACTGTTATGTAGTTTTCCTCAGTGAATAGTATAAGTGCAATATTAAGCTTTATAGCCATGTTGGGCTTTACTGTGTGAGATTCTGCTCATATTTGTACCTTAAAACAATTACAACACTCATTGCAGCAAAGACTCAATTGTGTTTTACTGAGGCTCAGTTGATGTTAGTCTTTTGGTGGTTTGCCTTATGGTTTAGTTAATAGTTCTTTACACTTAAATAAATGGTACAACTTCCTATGTCCTAGATGGAGGGCATAGAGCTTATTGGTGCAGGCAGCCAGTGTAATTCATTGCAGCATTGTGATAAGTGACAGCCTTGGAATTCAGCACAACTGCTTTGAATGATGTTATTGGTGTTATTAATGCAGACATAGCTCATTTGCATATGGTATGCACAGCATAGACAAACTTACCACATTTTAGTATACAGGAACTATTACTTTAAGTACTTACATATAGTACCTTGATAATTTATGGGGTAGTGTCCATTCTCCAATTTGCTGACCTCAGCCACAGTAACCTGAATTTGATTTGCAGGGGGCTGGACAACAGAAAAGCTGGCAGTGTGTGGTTAGAGTTAGCGATAAGCCATCAGCACTGTCTTTTTCATCCAGTGGCAGGGTGCTGGCTAAGTCTGGGATATTGTTGAACTGATTTGCAAGCAATTTTATGGATACTTTCTAAAGGAGTAATCAATTTCTCTGTTTTTTTTTCCATTGCTGACAGTTAAGCCATAATTACGTTTGGCAGGAATTGATACCAGCATAGCTTTAGGAAAAGCATCAACATGGTCTCCTTTGTTCTGTCATCTGTCAGACATATCATATTGTTGTTTACAGAAAACTACTCATTTCAAATCCATACCCCTAACCACTGGCTCAGTGTTGACGAGTAGATGTGTTGCGCTTCAGGAAACATTGCTGCAGAATGAATTACACTTGGTATAAGACATGCGTATGTTTTGAGGAGGGTATGCCTTTCTCCTTACTTCTGATTTGTGCATATGCAGCAAGCTAACAGGAAAATACACTGGATATAAAAGTTAAAATATGCTCATATTTTCTAAAAAGTAATATAACTTTGAAATGTTTCACCTTAGTCTGGCAATAACATGCAATGGAACTCATTAAATGCATTAAGTGTCTGGGAAGAATATGGGTAAGACCTGAATGATATCTAAACACCTAAAATTGCATGATATGTCATTATTGGGCAGGGCTGTGTTATTTTTCTTTACCAGAGTAATTGGATAAAAAAAAAAACATAATTTGAAATATGTTTTGTGTTTCCTGTTTAAAGAGAAAAATATATCACACTTTGGCACTCTGTAAAGGAGCCTTAAAGCGGTAATGCAGGTTACACTGTTTCTGTGGACATAGAAATAAGGATCTCTTATTTTGGAGATTATTGGATAGATAGATAGCTAGATAAAGAGGGAGGCAGATACATGGAAGAAGCAAATGACTCCAAAGCTATATTTTCCCATCTGATGCAGCGATAGAGAATAGATAGACAGATAGATGGATAGATAGACAGATAGACAGACAGGTAGATAAAGAGAGAGGCAGATAAATGGAAGAAGCAAATGACTGCATAGTTATTTTCCTAGCTGATGCAGAGATAGATGGTCGATAGATAGATTGATAGACAGATAGACAGACAGATAGCTAGATAAAGAGAGAGGCAGATAAATGGAAGAATCAAATGACTGCATAGCTATATTTTCCCAGATAATGACTCAAGTACAGAAATGGGAAAAATACTGCATTCAGCTCTCTGGGCAAATCGTCACTCCATTTTTCTTTCTCTATTTCTCTTCTATAAACTGTGTCAGTGTGCTTTTATTTTTATATATTTCTCCTGTAGATTTAAGACAGATTTTTTCAGAACTGAATATACACCTTCATGCATGTCACTTGTGCACACTCCCCATCCCCCAAGAGACACTAGAAATATATTACATTATGTCAACATGTGACTTTTTCTGTTATATCTAAAAATAGCACTGTCTTTCTGCCTCACATATGCTTGCACAAGCTACATATCCTGAGCTGTATTTACTGTTTCAGGTATGTTGCATTATTGCAATGAACAGGTTTCTTTCTACATGTTGTCTTGCAGCAACTATGTATATAGCAGTGCAGGAAACTTAAGTGGGAAGCAGAACAGTGATAGAATGAAGAAAACAAATGTGTATTGTGACCTTATACAAAGCAGAACTCTTGTCAAGAATGGCAGAAATAAACCTATTTTAAGAACATTCTTTTCTTTGTATGTCACATTGTCTTTTATTAATGGTGTTTGCCACTGTCATTAATTGAGTAAAGTTTGAGAAATGCTATGTGACACAATGAATTGTTAGCTCTTCTGGCAAAAGGAATGACCTTGTCACTAGTGACAACTGATAGATTTATAGTACTTGCTACTCCCAAAGATTTATAAGGGGTGCAAGTATCACTCTGATAAATTTTATTGTGCTGGACAATTTGTATCTTTCAGTGGTGCTTGTTAAGAATGCAATGTATATTAATTGTAGCTTTTGTTACATAACGTTTACTACATTTAGCAAAGGTGGTCAGACCTCGGGAGGTTAGCAGTAACACAAAGTGATTTAAAATATGGTTTCTGTAGTACTGACATGTCTTTTTGTTACACATCTGTACCAGCTTTCACCCTGAGACTTCAAAATACAACTGCAGATATGCTTATCAAGCTCTTTTTTAAAGCATTTACTGAGCAATGCATAATTATTGCATGAATGCCTTTATTTACTTACCTAATTACTTATTTAAGTTTTGGTAACCAGTGGGAGCTACTCATCATAACAAACTTTTCTACAACAGTGAATGGGAAGAAAAATGTATCTAAATGGTAGGCAGTTGTCTTAAAAGTATTGATATTGAAAGTACAGTGACCTGATCGATATAGGATAGAACACCATGGGATCGGCACCAGAAGATGCCTACAGACTAACTACATGTAAAATGTGTAGAATGTAGGCAAATGAGTTATTGGCAATTTATTTGAATAGGGGCATAGTAAGTGGAATAATTAGCTATGTGCAACATGTTGGAAGAGGGATGCAGTCCAGCAATTAAGCACAGTTATGCTGCAGTTTAAAATAATAAACGCTGTATGGTCAGATCACTTTGGTATCGCTACATATATGACTGGAGATGACAAGATATCATCACCAGTTAGATATTTCTAGGACAATGAGGCAGGAAACCTACTAAGGGGAAACATGAGTTGTTTCTATAAATGTGAACAGCTGTAGCATGTGAACCTGTCTTACTGGCTAAAACTACTTCTCTTGGAGATAATTTTATATACTTTGATGAAGTACAATCCACAGCATTCAAATCAAAACTTAGAAGCAGTATTGCTATATAGGCTTTGAGACAATGTAGTTCCCAAGAGCTATCTCCTCACAGAAATGAGATTTTCTTGTGAGGACATATCTATTTATAACCTTCTCAAGAGTTGTCAAATGTATTTATTAAATAGTTTTCTGGAAAAAAAATGTTAACAAAACTTCAAGCTATGCTGCAAATTAGACAATCTTAAGAAATGAGCTCTGTGCATCAGTGGTTCCTACGTAGAAGTTTTATTTTGCATTCTAACAACATGTGGCAGGCATACTTCATACCCACAAGAGAGGATTCAGGAGAAGACAGAGAAAAGAGAGAGAAAGAGGCAATGAAGTAAAAAATCAGAGAAGGATAAATCAGAAAAAGATGGAAAACATGCGACAATGTGGGTTGCAGTGTGGTCCTAGTGTCTGCCATTTTAGCCCATGCCAGAGGAGAGATGATCTGTAGAGTATCTAGTTTGCAGTTAACTAACAGTCTGCTCATGCTGTGTACCATCCAGATAAATGCTGTACTTACCCATTTTGTGAATATACAAATCCATTACTGTCTTGTCAAATCAGCTGTAATTAAACATCATTATTCTAGAGTTATTCTGATAAGTGAAATGGATATGCGATAAACACTTCAATGAAAATTCAGTTTCAGGCTTCTTAAATAGCTTTTAATTTCAGCACAGTTAACTTCTGCTGTTTGATTAAAAGTTTCTAATTCCAAATCATGTTTTGAGTGGTTTCACCGAATACTGATATAATCATGGAAAAATAACATTTATATGAAAGGCATCATTTTAACTGATTTATAGTCAAGTTAATCAAATAGAAGGTTTACAGTGTGTCGTTTCAATTAATTATTGACTGAATGGTAGGTATCATTCAATTAAAATATGTCTTCTGAGAAGATATGAGGGGGTAGCAATGAATCCCAGACCTATTACAAGGTGAGACCAACTTCAACTTCAGCTCTTACAATCAGCTGCAAGATTACTGTGTTATGGCAAAAATGGTCTGTTTCCCTTCGGTGGCAAATACTGATAAAAGCAAAGTTACTGAGCTGCCTTCAATGAATAGTACATTGGTGAGAGCTGACTCAATATGACTGAGCTGCATTTAGTGAATATTGTTGAAATCTGACTCAAGTCTGACTACTAATCCATGTCTTGTGTTTAACCTCTATCTTGTTGAGATTTAGTTAAGTGGCTAATATACTGAAATCACACAGTCTAGCCTGCCTCTTTATTATAAATTACATTATAATTACATTATGCTAATTATAAACTAAAACTCACAGCGTTCAACACTGTTGTTGTCTTGACTAACATTTAGTTTAGGAAGCATTAGGACTGCATAAGTTATTTGCATTATACAAAGTTTATTAAAGTATAGTTTCCTTGTCTAATGTATTATATTCCATTTAATTTGTACTTGACATCTGTGTATATGGTAATCTCTGTTTAAACAAAGAAAAGACAGACAGAAAATACAAATCCTTCTGGGCAATATAACTGGCCCTTAGAAGGAATGACTCTGCCTATGTGTGTCATGGATGCCACCAGTATCTATGCACAGATGTCTGGATCATTTATATGGACTTGTTGCTTTCACAACTGACATCTAAACTGCTGTCATCTGTATAGAGTATATATCTTTGTTGTCTTGTAACATGTGTCACTGTTTTCACGCAACATGGTAGTCAGCTGAGGCTGGATAGCATCAACCCTGTCCAGGATTAAATCCTACTGCAGGAAGGTACTCAGGACCCACAGGTGACACATTTTGGAGAAAGGAGATGCTAACCACCTTCCAGATCAACAGATACGATAGTTATGATAGTTATGATAGTTATGATAGTTATGATCCGCAACACTAATTCCATTGCTGAGTATAATCACACAGTAGAGTGATTTTGTAGGTCTGTCACTTACATAATTAGTGTTGGCAAGATGAAGGTATAACAAACAGCAGCTAAGAGGTTAGCCATAGGAGGTCACCCACCAGACACTACCATATAAATTGACTTAGAGAAGTCTTTGACTTGAGTGATGAAACAGGTACAGTGGCAGTCACCTGAGATGTGAGAACATTGGTACCAGCATGCCCAACCCCCATGTATTTCAGTGTGAGGTTCACCAGATTATTCTGACATATAATAAATTCCATTATAGCCGTAGTGCATAAACTGAGTGTAAGCTGACCACAGAGTCCCACTGCTTATTTCTCATCATAGAAACATCAGGAGTACAAGTACAGCAGTATATTGTACATCTGCTGCTGCATGTGGACACCTGTCCTGCATGCTTTATCACACATGTACACATGTCACCATGTGATTTAGTTCACGGTGCTCTTTCTAAGTTGTGTACTTACAGGAGACAATGGTGCAGTGGTGACATATGTAGAGATCCGAGGAAAATAAAGGACTGATGTTGGCACCCATGCAGGGATAGCAATGATGCTGAAACACTTTAATGAGAGTCATATTTGCGTGACACAGTGGCACTGTTTTTGTCCTGGGTGGTAATGCACACTCTATGGAATACATGTACAGTTATACTTATAGATGAAACCACTGATATACATTCAGAATATTCACCATACTCAGAGCTGGAGGATTCTCCAATGACTGTGAGTAGCATCAGGACTTCCTATGTACTGTTACAACAGATGACTGCACTCTATCAAATATGAACTTTATGAGCATCCCCACAAGAGGGTAGCCTCCCAGGGGTGTGCGACACCATCACATGTCATATATGGCTACTGTTATTCAGGGCTGGTGTGGTTTAATGATAGAGTGGTGGATTCCCAAATACAAGTATTTGTGTTTAAGGCCTGACGGCCCAAATTATAATATCTGGCATAGAACACATCTTCAGACCCCAGTCTGATGGGCCTCCTGCATATGTGCAAAACAAACAGCACCAGAATTACCCATTATAAAGACTTAAACATTGCCTGTGATATAAATAGGACCTACTGAACAGAAAAAATATGTATCCCAGGGACTACCCCTGACCTGGCACAAGCTCTCCATCCATGTGAAGCAAGAATTCCTCCCTAACCTAATTCAAGTGTAACACGGACAATTGGATGGGAACAGGATGTTTATCCCTGGTTTGGCACCTGTGACTCCAGATGACACAGGCAGTCGGTAAAAGGTTCATTTTCCAGACCCCTGCTTGTAAATGTTCTATCTCCCAAGCCTCTACTGACATTACCAAGGGTACAAGAATATGTTAGAGATTTGGAATGCATATCTAAGCCCAAGAAGACCACAATGGTTGCTAGCCTAGTATACTCCTATGAACCTATGAACTTACGAACAACTATGATAAATCATCAGATGTGAAGAAATATCATCCAGGTGCAACCCAGTCATGGTCAGCCCACACACTGCACAGCATTCAGAAGTATGCAACCTAGCACCATCAGCATCGCAGTCAGTTCATGGAGTTCAAATACACCATTAACATGTCCATGCACAAGATTTCATGTGCTATCATCTTTGTCCATATTGGCATTGTTGTCCATTGTCAAGGGAAGGTATCTACCTGGGATGGCCATGCTCCACACCAGAATCAGGAAGTGTATGCTGCACTGCCATCCATTATCATGGATAGTAAAGGCACCTAACCTCCATTGACAGGACACCATGCCAGTGATTTCCATTTCAGCTAGGGTCCCCGAGTAGCACACCAGCCCTGACATGGAAAGACCTGGGAACTATCACCAAACACCAAGTGAGTGCTACCAGCTCATAGTCACATAGCAGCACCCCATTCCTGTCAGTGAAAAATGAAAATTAATGGCCTCTGACACAGAGTATGTTTCTACAAAACAAGTCCCCCAACTCTACCTACTGTGACATGGTCCTATCACCCATTTTGTGTTTGCAGACGTGTAATTTGCACCTCTGCTCAAGACGATGAATGTATACCTGATAATGTCTGATGGACAACATGACAGTATATGTGATAACCTTTGATAGACAGCGTGACCCCACCATGCACTGCTCATTATAAGCTGTTATTAGTACTGCATCATTTATTTTGTATTTCACTGATCTGTGTGCACTCATCATTCTCCATAGACCTGGACTGGACATCACTATCTTGCCTGTGCTGCCATGTACTGTACCCATTGTTAGCTGGGGGTGATTCTAACACTAGACAATGACGTAGAATTTTTCAACTCAACCTTCTTAAACATCCTCAACTCCCTAGCTCCACCAAGAAGAAAAAGAGTAAAAACCAAGACCGCCCCACAGCTAACCAAAGATACCAAAAAACTTATGCTACAAAGAGGTAAATCCTGGAAAACATAACATCAAAACAAGCAGCCAGAAACTTGTCTTAAATATAAACAGCTCCACAACCTCACTAAAAAAACAAATCATCAGAGACAAAAAGTCCTACTATATCAAACTCCAGTCTAAACAATCAAAAAACCCCAAACATTTCTGGAATTCCATTAATTCTCTTCTCAACCCAGGTACCAAAAACAACCCCTGCCTTGACACCAGCAAATCTGATCCTGAAATAGCTTCTCTATTCAACTCCTTCTTCACCAACTCCATAGCAGAACTGACCAAGACCTTCCCTAACAGTAACCCTTCCCCTCAACCTATCCAATCGTCCTCATCCCCTACACCACCCTCTGCCCCCAATCCTCCTCCAATATTTGAACGTAAACCCATCTCAACCACACACATAAAAAATTACTCTCTAAATTAAAACCATGCTCCAGTGCCCCTGACAATATCCCATCTTCCTTCCTAAAAATAGCCACAGATGGTATCACTCTCCCCATTAGCATCTTGATCAATAGATCCATGCAGGAATTTTATGTGCCCAAATTATGGTGTGCTGCCTTTATTCTACCACTCCATAAAGAAGGCAAAAAATAATAGCATCTCTAACTACTGCCCCATAGCTATCCTCTCCCCAATCTCAAAACTTCTGGAAAAATGCATTCATCTTCAGCTTATGCCATTCCTAGCCAATCACCAACTAATCATTCCAACCCAACATGGCTTCCGACCTGGCCATAGTACTATCACTGCCCTTCTCTCCTTCTTAGACACAATAAATCTTGCCTGTGACCCTGGAAAACTAGTATGAACAGTTCTACTAGATCTGTCCAAGGTATTCGATACCATCTCCCACACCCATCTCTTGAACCATCTTTCTAACCTTAATCTCTCCCAAAATACCTTATCCTGGTTCTCAAGCTACCTCTCTGACAGGTCTCAAACAGTGAAATGGGGAAAGGCACCTCAACCTTCCTTCCTACCCCCACTGGGGCAGCCCAGGGATCCATGCTCGGACCAATGCTATTCAACATCTGTATTAATGATTTCCACAAAGCCATACCTGACACCAAAATTGTATGATATGCAGATGATTCAACTTTAGTCTGCTGTGCCTCTAACCACTCAGAACTTCAAACAGTGACCCAAACTGCTTTCTCCACCACTGAAAACTGGATGCTCCAAAACCACCTCTTGCTGTATGCCAACAAATTCAAAATACTATTATTCTCTCCGTCAAAAGCTTCCCCTTTTGATAAAAACTTGTTCCAAATTATTAGCCAAAACAGCTCTACTATAGAAGTTGTTCCCTTCGCTACTTGGGGTTACTATTGATGAACACCTAAAATTCGACACTCACATTCAGGAAAACATTAAGAAAACCCATATAAAACTTGGTATGCTATACAGAAACATCCACTTTCTCTCTCCTTCCACCAGACAAACTCTCGCCACTACCTATCTACTCCCCTCACTAATGTATGGTACTCCTCTACTAACAAGCTTATTTGCCTCTCTCTCCTCCAATTTGGAAGTCTGTTATAATAAGATTTCTAAGTTTGCAACCAAAGCCAAATTCTCCTCCCTTCACTGTATTGCCCTTCATTTGTTAAATTGGCTTGAACTCTCCAACCATCTAGACTATCTCCAAATTACTACAGCCCACAGACTAATTTTTCAACCTACTAAGTGCCCAGCACTAACCAACATCCTTCAACCTTACACCCCTCAGATAACTCTAAGATCTACTCACCAAAACCTAATCACTGTCCGCAAACCCAATCGTCCTGCTAGTCAGCTTCTTCTATCCTTTTCCTTAGCTAAAAATTGAATTCTCTTCCTTCCTCTCTAAGGACTTGTAAAAACTATGAAAACTTTAAAACTCAGCTACATTCCTATCTTTACTCTAACAGGAAATGCAACTGCACTGTCCCCACCTAGCTTAATAATCAATCCACCCCTTAAACACCTGACTAACTCTGAGTACAAGCTAACCTAACATAAATGTCTACCAAACAACCTAAGACTCATGACCTCGATTAATCAATTCAAAAATCACCTCAAAGAATTCTTCAAGTCTCACTGGTTATGCCCATGTCCTAAACCAGACTAATCTCAAAGGTCTCTTTCCACCTTAGTCTCTTCCCTATCCCAAAGTTTAATAACTTAACCTCTCAGCTTCACAATGTAACCAGGTTTAAGATTATCTATACAATTTGTGAATGTTATTTAATCAGTATGTAAGCTCACTGTTTTCTTTTGTCTTTATGTTATGCTATTTCTACTACATGTAAATGTATTGTGTTTTCTCTTTATGTTTGGAGCTTTTCTCCCCGGGCCTCTACTGAAAAAGGACATGTATCCAGCTAGACTAGCCCGGTCAACAAATGTAAAATAAAATAAAATAAATAAAATAAAATACAATATTGTAAATAACATAATTGTACGTATTATAAATAACCCATCCCACCTTTTTTTCTCTCTTTTCCTTCTAAGTCTTTATTCTTCCTCTCAGTTAAGTTACCACTGCCATCCTAAATATTTAGGTACTATGTAACCAAAGAATTTATTCCTGTTGTCTAGCATGAAATTAAATTGTAATTATGTCTTCTTTACTATGATTGTATATGTAACTAAACTATGTAATATGGAGCTTTTCTCCCTGGGCCTCAACTGAAAACGGGCTCCCTGAGCCCAGTGGACCTCCCCAGTCATCAAACTGGAAATAAATAAATAAATAAATAAATGTTGTCCAGGCTGTATTTCCTCATGTTAATTCTCTGTCATCCATGGATGATGTCACTTTGGCTTCGGTGCCTGAGAAGTGTGGGCCTAGTCTTATTGCAGCTGTACATTGGGGCTGTCCATTCCATTTGCTTCTATAGTATCATATTATACTGCATGGCAAAGTCTATGAGTAGCTTATAGGTTGTTGGACATGTCTACAGCAGGATGAATACAATTCATTAATATTGCACACCTGTAGATGTGCCATTTTATACTGAAGTTTGACAATACTTTTCAGGTTATGAATGGGTGCCATTAACATTACCTGTAACACATGACAAATACTCAAGTTATACTTCTGCAGCCATTTTTGGAGATTAATTTTGCAAAATATAAGGGATAATAATTACCATGGAAATGCAGGATTAGGCTTCTTAAGATACTCACAGATAAATAGTCTTGTAAGAACCTATGAACTTATGCACTAATGACAGGCATATATTTGGGGAGTTAGTGCATATGTGTACAATTCATGTTGCTCTACAGATATCTATTCTGCTAACAGTGCCTGCACTTACCAGTGAGAGGGCAGTGTGGAAAGTCACCTTGCTGGAAGCAGAGATATAGCTGATATGTGTGCCATACATCTGAAATACCTGAACTGCCTTTGTGCTGTGGAGATGCAGTCATAATAATACCCTTTGCATCACAAGCTTGGAATTGTAGCATTTCCTGTTCACATACCTATGTAACTGTAGACCAGGTAGGGCCTTTACTAATTTGTGAACAAGGCCTTTTTATTTTTTTTATTAAACTATTTTTTATACACGCATTTCTTGAATATTTTTATTCTCTTAGGATGATTTGTTTGCATTTATTCATAATGAATTTATTTATTCATGATGTTTTTATGTTGACTGGATCATTGGATGATGTAATGGATGATGTGTGACTATTTAAAGCATAGCGCTGTGGTTTTTAAAATATTTATTTATTTATTTACAGTTTGTTTGCCAGGATAGTCCAATTGGGCCACAAGGATCCCATTTTCAATGGAGTCCTGGGGAGAAAAGCTCCAGAAAAATACAAGTACATAGTACACATTGCACATTTACATTACAGATTATCTCATAGGAATACATTACAGATTATCTCATAGGAATACAAAGTAAATATAATAAGAAAATGTTAACAATGATAGAATGCATCAGTATAGTTTGTAAAACAGCAATAAAAAACACTTTATTATACAAAAGTGGCAGCATAGTGTAACTGTTAAATAGTTGGTCAAATAGTTCAATAGAGCTGTGGAATTATAGGTGGCAGTGATTTGGTATTTAGTTCTAGGAGAGTAGGAAGTGGTATTAGAAGGATTAGGTAGGATGGGAACAGGAGCACTTCCATTGTGAAGTTAGGTGTGAGTGCAGCAAGGTTTTAAATGAGAAGGGACTGCTGGTGATGCAGATAGGAGATGGTAGAGAATTCCAGAGGCATGCAAGTGAGAAGGACATTAGATGATTCCCAGCTGGATATGTGGGTTTGTACAATTTAATTAGTTTTTGGGAATTAGATCTTAGAAGTCATTCTGGTTCATACATTTCAAAGGTAGTGGCTAGGGAAGAACAAAGAGAGGGGTTGTAAATGAGTTTGTGTGCTTAGATGAGTTGGGTATAAGTGAGGAGGTTAGGTAGCTCAAGCCAGTTTAGTTGGTGAAGAGAATTACAATGGTGAGAAATGGCTCTGTGACCTGCTGCACATTTTGATATCTTGTTATTGCAAGAGGAGAGTTTTGTTTTGAGAGAGGATTGCAGGTTGGTGAGGATAGATGCACCATATAGGAGGGATGGGATGAGATAAGTATTGGCTAGTGTGAGCCTGGTGGAAGGAGAGATATAATGATTATGGTGGTATAGCATACCAAGTTTTTGTGTTTTTTTTTTATATTTACTTGTAAATGTTTGTCGAATTTTAGTTAATAATCTATGAGTATGTCTAAAGAAGCACCTTAGAGTTGGTGTGAAAGCACTTACCAATAAAGTGTTTATATGGTTTATCCGCCTTGTTTCGTCCTATACACTTTTTATTTCTTTCTTTGCCTTTGGGACATTGTTCATGTTTTAGAGCATTTATCCATTGAGGTATACCATTTTATCTGGTATGCACCCTGATATGCATGTCATTATGTGGTCATTTACATACATGACTAAACATTTTATTAATGGTTTAGATCTTTTGATTCTGAGGAAAAAAAAAACTTCATCAGAGCAAATTCACATAATAGCTTCACTACCAAACAAATTAAAAATATTATAGCCCAACAATAGTAACAAATAAATTAAAAACATTAGAATATATACAGTATGTCCAAGTACTAACTTCATCTTAATGGGCATTAAGTTTAATATATTTCTTATACTAATATGCTTGTTAGGGCCTGGGTGGTGAATGGCATTAAGTAGTAGTTACCACATCAATTCCTTTTACTCTATGATGGCCTCGTTATTGCCAACCTATAGAACTCAAATGAACATCTTCAAAAATGTTCTGTACAAAACCCACTTAATAGTGTCATTAAAAGAATAGCATATAGATGTTAATATATATCCACTGAGATATCCTTCTTACTGTTTTTCTACCATACAAAACATTCACATCCAATGCAGAAGAATATCTAAATAATGTCTCTGCTAATGTAGATTCCTGTTATATTTCCGAGACCTGATAGTGCATGTGCCAAAACTCTAGGGAATTAAGTCTCCCTTATATGAGGTACAGTGATCTTAGAGTTAGTGTACATAAGTAGTCGGGTGCTGTTGTGCACCCCACAAAAGGGAGCGGTACAGGATGCTCCTCCAGGGAAATAAGCTTGCAATGTGAAACATCGAATTTCATATGGTACCATTTTACATGCAGGATTGCACTTCATTTTGGAGTTTGGGGACTCTTACTCTCATCTTGGACTTCCAAAAGGGTACCTGATATTATATGTAAAGAGTGAATCAATAGTTAAGGTCCTGTCCAAACAGAAAAGAATATTACTCTCTAACATACTTGCAGTAGGAGCATGAACCACATATTAACATAATTTTTGGTACGCTGGAAGTATATAAACTTGAAAACTGAACTTTCTAACAAGTGATTCAAAATAGAAACCTATTATATATTTGGATTTACCTCAAATTGTTGATGTGCCAGATAATCAAATCGCATTTCATCAACATCACTTTATCGAATCTTCACTTCTTCGAATGCCTGGAACAATGGCAATTCACCCAGGTTAAACAACCACTCGACCAACAGGACAAAGCAACAAACACCAGAACAAGTATCCCTCCAAGTGGGTGACTTTGGCTTCCACACCCCCATAGCTAAATATACCAACTCTGAAATCACACCACAGTGGGGAAAGAGCAAGGTTCCAAGTGGTTGTTTACCCTTGATGAATTGCTGTTGTCACGGGCATTTGAAGAAGTGAAGATTCGACAGAGGGGTGTCGATGAAATAGGATTCGATTATCTGGCACGTTGACAATTTGAGGTAGACACACACACACACACACACACACACACACACACACACACACACACACACACACATATATATATATATATATGTGTGTGTGTGTGTGTATATATATATATATATATATATATATATATATATATATATATATATATATTTATGTACATATATACTGGTCTACTTTCACCCATCAATTTTACACTTTTGTGAAACCTAGCCACTGGGGATGCACAAGCCAGTGCATTTCTTTGTGCCGGTCCCAAGCCCGGATAAATGGAGGGGTTGCATCAGGAAGGGCATCTGGAGTAAAATTTTGCCAAATCATACATGCAGACAACAGTACCGAAATACATACCGGATCGGTCAAAGCCCAGGCTAACAACGACAGCCACCAGTACTGCTGGCCAACAGGGTGCTGGCGGAAATTGGGCTACTGTTGGCCAAAGGAGGAGAGGAGGGGAAGGCATGCCCGGAGGCAGGTAAAGGTTAGGACTGTGATAGTGAGGGTCAGAACTTTGAATGTTGTCAGTATGACTGGTATAGGGAGAGAGCTAGCTGATATGATGGACAGAAGGAAGGTTGGTATATTGTGTGTGCAAGAGACCAGATGGAAAGGGAGCAAGGCTAGGTGTATCGGAGGTGGTTTCAACTTGTTTTATCATGGTGTGGATGGGAGGAGAAATGGCGTAGGGGTTATCCTGAAGGAACAGTTTGCTAAGAGTATTTTGGAGGTGAAAAGAGTGTTGGATAGAGTGATGTTTATGAAGCTGGAAATTGATGGTGTAATGATGAATGCTGTTAGTGCATATGCTCCACAAGTTGGGTGTGAGATGGATGAGAAAGGAAAATTTTGGAGTGAGTTGGATGAAGTGGTGATGACTGTACCCAAGGGTGAGAGACTGGTTATTGGAGCAAATTTCAATGGGCATGTTGGTGAAGGGAACAGAGGGGATGAGGAAGTGATGGGGAGGTATGGTGTTAAGCAAAGGAATGCCGAAGGTCAGATGGTAGTGGATTTTGCGAAAAGGATGGACATGGCTATGATGAATACGTGTTTTAACAAGAAGGAGGAGCATAGGGTAACATACAAGAGTGGAGGAAGATGCACACAGGTGGATTATATCTTATGTAGAAGGGCCAGTCTGAAGGAGATTGGAGACTGTAAAGTGGTGGCAGGGGAAAGTGTAGTTAGGTTACATAGGATGGTGGTTTGTAGGATGACATTGGTGATCAAGAAGAGGAGGATGAGTGTGAGGGCAGCACCAAGGATCAAATGGTGGAAATTGAAAAAGGGTAATTGTGAGGTGGAGTTCAGGGAAGAGTTAAGACAGGCACTGGGTGGCAGTGAAGAATTACCGAATAGCTGGGTAACTACAGCAGAGCTAGTAAGGGAGATGGCTAGAAAGGTGCTTGGTGTGACATCTGGAAAGAGGAAGGAGGACAAGGAGACCTGGTGGTGGAATGAGGAAGTACAGGAGAGTATACAGAGAAAGAGTTTGGCGAAGAAGAAGTGGGATTGTCAGAGAGATGAAGAAAGTAGACAAGAGTATAAGGAAATGAGGTGCATGGCAAAGAGAGAGGTGGTGAAGGTTAAGGATAAGACGTATGAAGAGTTGTATAAAAGGTTGGACACTAAGAAGGGAGAAAAGGACCTGTACCGATTGGCTAGACAGAGGGACTGAGCTAGTAAAGATGTGCAGCAAGTAAGGGTGATAAAGGATAATGAGGGAAACATGCTCACAAGTGAGGAGAGTGTGTTGAGCAGATGGAAAGAGTACTTTGAGGGGTTGATGAATGAAGAGAATGAGAGGGAGAGAAGGTTGGATGATGTGCAGATAGTGAACCATGAAGTGCAGTGGATTAGCAAGGAGGAAGTAAGGATAGCCATGAAGAGGATGAAGAACGGAAAGGCTGTTGGTCCAGATGACATACCTGTGGAAGCATGGAGGTGTTTAGGTGAAATGGCAGTGGAGATTTTAACTAGATTGTTTAATGAAATCTTGGAAAGTGAGAGGATGCCTGAGGAATGGAGAAAAAGTGTTTTGGTACTGATTTTTAAGAATAAGGGTGATGTGCAGAGCTGTAGTAACTACAGAAGGATTAAACTGATCAGTCATAGTATGAAGTTATGGGAAAGAGTAATGGAAGCTAGGTTAAGAAGGGAGGTGATGATTAGTGATCAGCAGTATGGTTTCATGCCAGGAAAGAGCACTACAGATGCGATGTTTGCTCTGAGAGTGTCGATGGAGAAGTACAGAGAAGGTCAGAAGGAGCTGCATTGTGTCTTTGTGGATTTAGAGAAAGCATATGACAGGGTGCCTAGAGAGGAGTTGTGGTATTGTATGAGGACGTCGGGAGTGTCAGAGAAGTATTTAAGAGTGGTACAGGATATGTACAAGGGTAGTGTGACAGCAGTGAGGTCTGCGGTGGGAGTGACGGATGTGTTTAAGGTGGAGGTGGGATTACATCAAGGATCAGCTCTGAGCCCTTTCTTATTTGCAATGGTGATGGACTGGTTGACAGACAAGATCAGACAGGAGTCCCCGTGGACTATGATGTTTGCAGATGACATTGTGATCTGTAGTGAGAGTAGGGAACAGGTGGAGGAGACCCTGGAGAGGTGGAGATATGCTCTAGAGAGAAGAGGAATGAAGGTCAGCAGGACTAAGACAGAATATATGTGTGTGAATGAGGGGGAGGATAGAGGAATGGTGAGGATGCAGGGAGTAGAGGTGGCGAAGGTGGATGAGTTTAAGTACTTGGGATCAACAGTTCAGAGTAATGGTGAGTGTGGAAGAGAGGTGAAGAAGAGAGTACAGGCCGGATGGAGTGGGTGGAGAAGAGTGTCAGGAGTGATTTGTGACAGACGAGTACCAGTAAGAGTGAAAGGGAAGGTCTACAAGAGGGTAGTGAGACCAGCTATGTTATATGGGTTGGAGGCAGTGGCACTGACAAGAAGGCAGGAGTCAGAGCTTGACGTGGCAGAGTTGAAGATGTTAAGATTTGCACTTGGTGTGACGAGGATGGACAGGATTAGGAATAAGTATATTAGAGGGTCAGCCCAGGTTGGAAGGTTTGGAGACAAAGCCAGAGAGGCAAGATTACGTTGGTTTGTACATGTGCTGAGGAGGGATGCAGAGCATATTGGGAAAAAGATGCTAAGAATGAAGCTGCCAGGTAACAGGAAAAGAGGGAGGCCTAAGATAAGGTTTATGGATGTGGTGAGAGAGGACATGCAGGTGGTTGGTGTGACAGAGCAAGATGCAGAGGACAGAAAGAAATGGAAACAGTTGATCTGCTGTGGCGAACCCTAATAGGAACAGCCAAAAGAAGAAGTGAAACCTAGTTTCCCGAGTCCACTTTTGCGAATGTGCATTTATCCAAAAATGCACTTTCGTGAAACTACAGTTCACCAAAGTTGTTGTTGTAGATTGCGGTACCGTGGGGATAAGGGACTATTCCCTTTTCCCCACTGTAGTGTGATCTCAGAGTTAGTATATATTAGTAACGAGGGAGTGGAGACTCAACCCCCCACATAGGGGGGTGCAGGAGGATTTCCCCCTACATAAGTCAGTTTAGCGTACTTGTTTTTTTTTTTTTTTCATTGATTGGTAAACTGTAGTTTGGCAAAAGTACATTTTCGGATACATGCCCTTTCACAAAACTGGACTTGCGAAGCTAAGTTTCAGTTAAGTTTAATTTTGATGGGTCAAAGTAGACCTATGTATGTATGTATATATATATATATATATATATATATATATATATATATATATATATATATATATGCATGCATGCAATACATATATACATGCACACATATCTATCTATTTACTTCTATATCTATATCTACATCTATATCAATATCTAATCTCTGTCTCAAAGAAATACCCAACCAAGTTAGTATCCTTACTGTGTAATACCTTAAACCTCCTGTAATGGAGGTCATGGGATATATTCAAATCACCCTTTAAGGACATACCAGTGCTTCAGCTACATGGCATTTGAATAAATGCCAATAACGTTATGGTGCAATCATGCCAATAAAGTCAAACCCAGCCAAGAGTAGACATGCAATGTTTCTCTCTTTTGCTGAGCTTGTCTGTACAGCATAAATAGATTGCTTGGGCATACTTTATAAATGCAGATCTTAAAATGAATCCTGAGGTCCATAAACATTAGGGTAAATGCGAAATGGACAAAATATCATCCAAACTAAAGGTAACAAGGTGAAATCGACAAACCATTTAGTAAAAAAAAAAAAAAATATATATATAGCTACAGTTAAGTTTATATGGGTCTACTTTATTTGATAGAAAACACATTTCACTGAAACTCATTTGATAGACGTCTCATTTCACTGAAAATGAAATCCCTGCTCACAATTCACTGAATGCTCACTTCACTGAAAACTCATTTGACTGAAACTCATTTTGCCTTAACAGGTATATGCCCTTTCCACACTGTAGTGCGATCCTGGAGTTAGTATATACAGTTAGGGGGGTGGGGAACACATTGGGAGTGTGGGGGGCATAGCCCTCCACATATTTTAAATGTTGTAAAGCATAGACATGGATTCTTACAAGTCAAATGAATAACTCTTTCCAGAAAATAATGTATATCCAAACTATGTGGGGTGCTATACCCCACACCCCCAATGTGGCGGGCTGTGCCCCCATAACCCCATAACTATATATACTAACAACAGGATCGCACTACAGTGGGGGACAGAGCATATACCTGTTTAGGCGAAATGAGTTTCAGTCAAATGAGTTTTCAGTGAAGTGACCTTTCAGTGAATTGTGTACAGGGAATTCATTTTCATTGAAACGAGACTTCTATCAAATGGGTTTCAGTGAAATGTGCTTTCTATCAAATGAAATAGACCCATATATATATATATATATATATATATATATATTATATATATATACATATATATTATATATATATATATATATATATATATATATATATATATATATATATATATACATATATATACTATATATATATATAGTGGAAAGCACTAGAAAGCCTTAAACTGATACAAGCCTTCTAGCTTAAAAGAGAGACTTTGGAGTGATTATCAGTTTTCTGTATTTTCTTGCCGTACTTAACTTTTTTCTGCCTAAACGCTGATTTTCCAGCCCTTACTGTGATTTAAACGCTTGTTTTTTTCACATATTGTACTTATTTGACTGCCTGCACTTTTAAAAAGTTGTTTTTTGTTTAAATAAATTGTTTAACTGTTGTAGGCTACACACTAAAGTGCAATAGCCTTTTCTGATCACTTGTAGTCATTTAAAGCTGTTTTAAGTGTACTTTTTACTGTTTTCGCCTTATCTTTTCAAAAAAAACAAACAAAAAAAATTCTTGTTTCCCGCCTTTCTAAGTTAGCATAGTCCAGTTTTCAAGCTAGTGCTGAATTCAGGGCTGTGTTAAAAGTTTCTGAATTGCCCATACCTTACTTGGATAGAGGGAAGTTTCTCTGTTCACCTGTGAGAGAGGGTTTGAGCAGCCATCTGTTCCTGGAGGAGTGGATCCAACCCAGAAGTTAGTAATTTAAAAACCGTGTTTGCACGGTTTTGTGCGACGGTCAGCACCGGTTAGCTACGGTTAAATTATTCCTGGATCCACTAAGTCTCCTATTCAGTTTTTCACTTGAAACTAGTCTAACTGTCAACCTAAGCACTCAAAAAGCATCCTACAGTCCAGCACTTGTTCAGACCTATTATCCACCCCTCACCAACCAAACGACTAAGCAGCTAACCCTACTATTCAGGCATGACCAAAGGGCAACTTCAGGTGTACTCTCCAGTCCAGTTAGTGAATCTGGGTATCCTGAGGCAATGTTACAACTGCCTCATGTACACAGACAGCCCTCTCCTCCTACCATAAAACACTAACATATGTGAGAGATGCAATTATACAGCCAAACTGGAGGCTAAGGTATCTCCACCCAAGACTGGAACAGACAGTCATGAGGAGAAGGTTAACACTTGCACCACACCTCCAGCCTCACATAGACCTACTAAACCAGCACTGGCAAAAAATACACATAAATACACAAAATCATACTCGGAGGCTCTAAATAAAAACCTGCAAAAGCATCAGAGAGCTCCAAAGCAGACACCCACAAAACCTGCACCTCCCATCAGAAACCAGACAACACATAAAACACAAAATCAATGTGCTGCACAATCACAGCCCTTAAGGCAAAATAACATACCTAACACACTAGTAATAGGTGACTCAATAGTCAGGCACACTGTCTCCCCACTCACTAGGCTGGACAAAGAGAAGGTTACTGTTAGCTGCCTGTCAGGGGCCAGACTCCGCCACATAACACAAGCACTCAGGTCACTCCAGAACAAGTACAAATATGACTCTGTCATTGTTCATGTTGATGTGAATGACCTGAGATGTACCTCCTTGGACTACATGAAAAGAGACATGGAAGAGCTCTCTGATCATGTAGCTCAGGCGGGTATGACCCTGAGTAGCATCCTGCCCTCACCAAGAATGATACTTCAGTATAAAGAAAAAAATTATCAATTTCAACAATTGGCTAAGTTTCTGGTGTCATTCATAGGGGATTCAGTGTCTGTCAGCCTGGGATGACATGCTCGACAAGCCGCGTTGCTTCGCAAGAGACGGCCTGCACCTGTCACCCCTTGGCTTTCGAATACTGGCCAAGGCTCTTGCTGCCTCCATAGTGCCTTTTTTAGGCAAGGCCCAAAATTCAAACCCACCTCCGTAAACAGCACAAGTAAAAAAATGAGGGTTATGCTACTCAATGCCAGGAGGTTTAAATCTCAAAATACATGTTCTCGAAGCACTCCTAAGTATGGAGAAAGTTGATATCTGTGCAGTAACTGAAACCTGGTTCAACGCTCCAGCAAGCACTCTAGCACTACTAGGCTATAACTCATACCACACATTTCAGCCACAGAACATGGACCGAAACACAAAAGGAGGGGGTGTATCCATATTCATCAAGGACACCCACACCTCCAGGTTAGTGGCGCAGCATGATACCTCGGAGATCATCCATGTGCAACTAATATCGGGCAAATCTGCAATGCAAATTGTGGCATGCTACAGATCACCCTCCAGGACCCAGAACCACCACTCCGCCTTTCTGGAGACACTGGAAAACATGAAGGTCCAACCAAACAACCTGATATTGGGCAATTTAAATTACCCTACCATTAACTGGGAAAACTACTTGAGTACAAACACCCAGGCTCAGCGCTTCCTGGAATTTATCAACTCAAATGCCCTGGATCAGCTGGTAAACTCCCCTACCAGAGGCCACAACATATTGGACCTGGTCATCACTAACATGGGCAACAGGTGCTCCGTACCGGAGGTCAACCCGTCACTGGTTAGATCAGACCATAAACTAATCACCCTGGATGTCCACACCCCACCACTACCCCCAACCAAGGAAACCACAGTGAAAAACTTTTCTAAAGCAAACTTCACCTTACTTAAGGCAGAGGTGGTAAGTTTCCCAGCCCTCACGCTAAAGGATAACACTGCCCAAAATGCAGAATCCTTTACAATTGCACTCTATGAGCACATACAAGGATGCATGGATCATGCCATCCCTAGCAAAACCAAGACTCACTCCCCTAAGAGAAGGAAACCAGTCTGGTGGACCCCTGCCATAAACAGGTTATACAATAAAAGGAGGAAACTAGATCAGAAAAAAAAGCAAATCCCAAGAAGGAAAGATATCCCTGATCAATATGAGTAAGAAACTAAGGTTCCTCATAAAATCATCCAAGGCCAACTTAGATAGAAAAATAGCCAAGGATTCAAAAGATAACCACAAAGCCTTCTTTAGCTATGTCAAGAATCTAAGTGGCAACTCGTAGATATGCTCTGATATTGCCAACATCCTGGCAGATAGAGTCAGTGCAAACTTCACCTCCCTCTCACCTTCAAAAGGGTGTACAACAATACCAGAAAAGTGTAGTGTCCCAGAAATCACAGACGCACAGGTGAAAACAGCCCTTTCAAAAGCCAAAAACACAGCATCAAGGGGGCCAGATGGTGCCCCAGGCTGCGTCTTGCACGAACTACAGAATGAACTAACCCCCCACCTAAACACGCTGTTCAACCTCAGCCTCTCCACAGGCTATGTGCCCATAGAATGGCGCACAGCAACAGTTATTCTGCTCCACAAAGGAGGGGCCACAACTGACCCTGGTAACTATCACCCCATAAGCCTGACTAGCCTGGTCTGAAAGGCTATGGAGCGCATCACCATGGAACTCATTAACAAAGACATTGGGAACCTCCAAACACTTGACCCGACCCAGTTTGGCTTTGTTAAGGGCAGATCATGCCTACTAAACCTGGTTGACTTCTTCGAGACAGTCACCAAGGCCATAGACGAGGGAAAGGTGGTTCACACAGCCTACCTTGATCTCGCCAAGGCGTTCAACACCATTCCTCACTCGGGTATCATAGAAAAACTCACCAGCCTGAACATAAACCTCTACGTCACAAGATGGGTTGCCAACTGGCTTACAGACAGAACTCAAACGGTAAGAATAGCGGGCTCCAGATCCGACTCTAAACCAGTCACAAGTGGTGTCCCGCTAGGCTCAGTTCTGGGACTCCTACTGTTCGGCATATATTTCTCAGAAGTACAGGCAAACACAGGAGGACTATGGCTAACCAAGTTCATCGATGACTGCAAACTGGGAGCTATAATTGACTCTCTGGCTGACATGGACATCCTTCAAAAAGGCCCTACTGAGACAGACACCTGGTGTCAAAGTCATGGCCTCAAGCTAAATGTCAAAAAATGCATAGTCATCCCGTTTGGGAAAAACAAAGCACCCATGAATTACCACATAGGCGGCAGCCCCCTTAATACAGAAGAGGTAATAAGAGATCTGGGGACCCAGGTAGATAGTAATCTCTCCTTTGACAATCATATTGCCAACGTAGTTAGGAAATCCTTCTATGTGGCCCATCTAATTACTAAAGGGGTCGCATCTAGAAATAAAGAGGTTATAGTGCCCCTCTACTCATCACTCATCAGACCCATCATAGAGTACAATGCCCCATTTGGGATGTACCTCACAAGACACTTTCAACAGCTGGAAACACCAAAAAGCACCTCACCAAGAGGATTACTGGCCTCGAACATATGTCCTATGCAGCCCGAATGAAAAAACTCCGGTTGTACTCAGTGACATATCGCTTACTCAGAGGTAATCTCTACTTGACTTACAAAGCCATGTCCAACTCAAAACTGATGGACATGCTCCACCTAAAGAAATCCAAGTCACTGCAAGCCACGTGCTCTAGTGAGCTAAACCTCGCCACAACAATAAATAACATGTTGGAGGGATAGATTCCTGTCACAGACTCCCCATGCTTTGGAACAAAATTCCTAACTACATTAGGCAGAGACCCTCACTAACACTCTTCAAGAGAAGCCTTGACAAGTGGATGGGTAACAGAAAATACACCCTTGGGATCACTTCATTGGCTCTGCTTGACAGAGGCTCAGTTAATTAATCACTGGGGCAGTGAAAGCCGACACACTCTGGCTAGGCTTATAAATGCCCTCAGGCAGATAGCCTAGTACCTACCTATGAACCTATGAACATATATATATGTATGTATGTATACACAGGTGCACACACACACAAATACACACACACACACACGAACACACACACACACACACACACACACACACACACACACACACACACACACACACACACACACACACACACACACACACACACACACACATGCACAAACACACTCACACACATGTACAGACAGACCAGAGAGAGAGAAAGAGAGAGAGAGAGAGAATAAAATTGTCAAATATTCAAAGTCTTGAAGAGAGGATACAGAGGAGTGAATGTGACAGAAACTTTCTGTAATTCAGTGGAATCCATGCAGTTCAAGTTGACATGGAGTTCCTATAAATATGATCTGTGATAAGAAAGGGGCATGATTTGAATGTTTATGTTTTGTTGGCTCTTGAGATACATTAAGGAGCATAATTCTGCACAAAAGGTGGTGAATAATTGAACAACTTTCCTAAACAAGTACTGTGTCAAGATTTTAGTGTCATCAGTCAGAACATATGTTTTCTACTTTGGATTTCCAGAAAATGGCTGCAGTAATGATTCTTACAAAATGATGTTACCATTTCATCAATAGAACAGAATCCATTTTCTTCTGACTCCTAATTCACTTTGTTACCAAGTTTGCCAACTGTGGACTGAGGTTTGACCACTTCGTTTTGTTTATAATAGTCATAAAAAGAAATAATGGAACTTGCATAACAATGAAGGATGGACAATCTATGTCTGCCACTAGCTGTTTCAATGGAGTTGGGTGTCAGTTTTAATAAACTGTGATCTTTTAATTCTTTGTTTGCACTACTGTCTTGTCAAAGAAAAATGTTTGTAACTATGGAACAATAATGTCAGATCAATGTCATTTATTTTACATGCTTCCTTGATAAGTAGTTTTCATAAAAATCTACAAGATCTGGACAGGAAAGCTGGCATCCACTTATTTTATAATTCAGCAACCAAAACAGTAATAACAAGGAATTATAACATCTGCAGTCTAACCCTGACTATCATTATTGAAACTATCAACCTGCAATTGTATTCAGAAAATTCTTACCATGACTTACTTATTAAAGTAATGTTCTATATAGTGCCTTAGCAATCTTCCATACATTAGCTTTGCTCATAAAACATTACGTAGCTGTTTTCCTTTCGTGTGTCACTTAGTATACAACATTAGGTATCCATCAATTCTCACTAGTTGTTATAACTGACTGCTCATTACAGTTCAGCTGCTTTGTCTAGGAAAAATTCATACAGCAGGATGTTAACAGCCTTGCTACAATCAATCACATATAATAACGTCTTTGCTGGATCCAACAAAACATAAATTCTGTTGTATAAAAGGGACATATTGATGAAAACTCCAGCTATACACTTCTGTTGTTCTGTTGTTGTGTCATTCATAGTTAGAACCAAAAATGAAATGACAAGAATCTTCAATCAACTGATCAACAGAAAGAGTGAAATGCAGAAGAATCCCTACACCTCAAAACTGCTTTGCTTTGCAAAATGTTAGGTAATTTAGCCACTGTTTGTACATGAAAAAGTTAAGGCCTCATTACAGTGTGTCAACAGCGAGAGAAAGAACATGAACCAGTTATCAAAAACCATTGTACTGACACAAACTGTCTCATTGTAGAGGAATCTGAATAATAAAAAAAAGAAATTACCAATGCACAGAATTACAAGGAGAGGTCAATAATATTATCTACTGGAGACACAGGATATGTTGCTAGAAGGGCAAATCATAGCTACAAAAAAAAAGAGATGCCTATATGGCTGCCCCCATCAGACTGTTTGAAAAAAAATAAAATTAAATAAATAAATAAATAGCAAGAATTGGTTATAGCCGCACGGATGTTGTAAGTTCTACATAAAAAAATCAGTATAAATTATCATAGATCTATATATAGATATAGATATAGCTATATACAGACATATATATATATATATATATATATATATATATATATATATATATGTATATATATATCTATAGCTATCTATTTATCTTTCTATCTGTATATATATTTTATATATATATATATATATATATATATATATATATATATATATATAGCTAGATATATATGGTTTACTATCATATATTCAAATTCACTGCGTTCGAATGTTCAGATGTCCAAACCACATGTTCGAAAATCAGAACACCGAACAGAGTAAATTCCGAACTAAGCATTTCAGTAAAGTCAAATGTCGAATATGTTGACTTTACTGAAATGCTCACATCCGCTCAGCATTAAAACACACTTTTTGCAGAAGGGCACCCCCCCTCTGCACCCCACATGTGAGGGGCTAGGCCCCCCACACCACCCTTGCTTATATATACAAACTCCGAGATCGCACTATAGTGAAGGACAGGGAACAGTTCCTGATCCCCACTTTAGTGCTATCTGCATCACAATGTCGAACCTTGTAATAGCAAAAATTCATGATTACAGGGTTCGACATTGTGGTGCTCGCTTTTTCAGATATGCAAATTAGGTTTCGCACATATGTTAATCGCACAAAGTGTGATCGACTATGAGATAGTAAACCTATATATATATATATATATATATATATATATATATATATATATATATATATATATAGGTTTACTTCAGAAGGTAGAAAACCCATAGAGTTGAATTACAAAACAACAATACCGCAACAGTGAAAATCTGTTTAATCAAAAGCTTAAAATAATGAAACCTGGAACATTGAACTATACAACTTACCAGAAGTCTGGTCTGCACTTAAAGGAACACTTCTCCACTTAAAGGCAGCTTACACTAAATAACTATCAGCGTTTTTGCAGAGGGTCTCCATGTTGGGGGCTGCACCCCCCCCCACACACACACACCCTCTAAATTATATATACCAACTCCAAGATCCCACTACAGTGAGAAAGGGGTAAATTTCCAGATATTCACTGGACCATGATCTCCATTTCAAACTGCTGATAGTTATTTTGTGCAGGCTGACTTAAAACAGAGAAGTGTTCCTTTAAGTGCAAACTGGACTTCTAGTAAGCTGTATAGTTCGATGTTCCAGGTTTTGTTATTTTAAGCTTTCGCTTAAACAGATTTTTGCTGTTATGGTCTTGGTGTTTTGTAATGCGACTCTATGGGGTTCTGACATTCTAAAGTAGACCCAGATATATACATAGGCTCGCTACTGAAATATGACACTCAAAACCACAGAAGTGCACATTTCCAAAACTGCTCTTCTCCTTTAAACTTGAGGTTATGTGTGCACTAGGCTAATGGCCATTAGGGTCTTTTTAAGCTTAGCCATACATTACAAATTTCTGTCTGTGGTTGGGACACTCTTGTGTAATGGAACTGGAATGGGTTTTTTCCAGACTTCTGAAATGCAACCAGTGAAGAATTTTACACCTCACTTTGATTAAAGGGGTTATGTAGGAATTCAGAACGGCCGTAATCGGCACTGATAATAAGGCAACCTGGTATGTTATCATGTTCCATGGATAAAGTATTCTTAGTTTTTGAGAGGGCTGAGAGAATTTGTTTCACAGTAATTAAAGGGCATAGCTTGGATTGTGAATCCTGTGGAATGGCTATAACTGTGGGTGGAGTAAAATCTGTACTAAATTTGATAGCTAGGATATTAGCTATTTCTTTTGAGCAAAAGAGTGTAGTAAATATTGTGGGAAGAAATATCTAGGAAATTGTTATGGCTAGGCTTGTTTAGGCCCTAGGGCCAATAGCCTAATGCCAACCTATGAACCTATGGACTAGCTCCAAACATTATTGGGTGTTAGACTTTAACTTCCTGGCAGGGTTAAAGAAAGATTTGTTGTTATATTTAGTTTTACTGCTATTTTAAGTTCACATTTAGCTTTGACCTTGCTAATATGACAACAGCTGTGGTGCAGGTAAGTTCAGCAAAGACATGAGGGTTGGGGTGTGTGTTAGTCTGCATGTGTATGTTCATAGGGGCATGAATGAAGCTGCCTGGAATGTACCTGTATATTTTTGTGTATGTCTGCCTGGGTGGTCATACTGGAAGATAGGCAGGCAATCGTGTGTGTGTGTATGTGTGTGTGTGTGTGTGTGTGTGTGTGTGTGTGTGTGTGTGTGTGTGTGTGTGTGTGTGTGTGTGTGTGTGTGTGTCTATGGTTGTGTAAATGTGTGTGTGTCTGCGTATCTATGGGTGTATGAATGTGTGTGTGTATATGTGTGTAGGAATGTGACTTTGCCGGCACAATGCATGAACCATTAGGGAGAGCACTACCACCAGGGACTACTTCCAAGGACCATCCTAGAATGTTTGGAATTCTTCAATGTGAAAGGGTTCATGCCATGGCCTCAAATGTAGGCTTTAATCAACCTCATGCTTTTAGTCTAATTCTCTGCACAGAGCAAAGAGAAATACAAGTTTACACAGAACAGTAAAGAACACATTGCCTATGCCTCTTTATAAAATGGCATTTCTATGCATGCTAGCAATGGATTTTGCCTACAACTCCTTTTATAAGCAGTGTGACTCTGTCTTTAAAAGAATAATTACAGTGTCAAATGGAAAGTGAGAAATGAATAAAATATCATACCAAACAAAAGGTTCATAAGTAGTTACAAAACCTGTAGTCTAGGAGACTATTGAATAGCCCGGCCAAATTCTCCATTTGCTCCAAAGCACTGCCTGATTAAGAGGCATCCTCAATATTACAAAGTGGACAAGCAAGGGCTGAAGGAATCAAACCCTGTACCAGAGGAACTACAGTTGACAGCCTTAAGATTTTTGATCTTGATGGGTATTTAACTTATTTTATGCTTTTTGTGCTAGAAATGTTTCAATTTGTTGTGTATTTTGTGCTTGTTCTGTGTTTTAAGGAGCTTGTCCTTGCTCCTTAACTGTGTCAGTAATAGAAGGAAGCATCATTAAGTAAGAAGAGGTGAGGAAGACCCCATCTGGGGATTTGAGGAGCTTGACCCCTACAAAAAATGCATTCTTTCATTTTTGAGGCTTTAACTGCTTGTGACTTATGACATGTTTTCAACTAGTTTTCTTATATGAGGATTCTGTTAAATGACAGCAATCCATTATTTCCTTAAAATAAGGTGGATTTCTCTGAAATAATAACATACATTCTTTTTGCTATTATCTATTTGCCACTCATGCATGGCTACAGTTGCTTTAAGTGGTAGAAGATTATCTATTTCATGAGGTAAAATAATGCTGGAAGTAGCTCTCATGTTTAACATAACATATGCGGCTATAAAGATAAGTGTATAGAAATAAACCACAGAGATATGACAGACAAATAGTCTGATTTATACTACTAAAACATAATGAGGTAGAAGTAAAAGTATTTAGCTGCCTTGCTATGCATATATAGCCATATAGTGCAGAGCTGCAGGTTACTGAGGCTGCTTGCGTTTTGCTGTGCTAACCAGACTATGTTCCCATCTTGCCCGTTTCATCTGGGATTGGCTGTTGCTGACTTTTGTCTTTGAGGACTATGGTAGCTATTCTTAATGACAGGAGAAATGGCTCTACCCTTGTCTGCTAGAATTGCCTGATGGCTTTTCTTGGAGCTATCTTACTAATTAGGTGCCTGCTGTTATTTTTTGTTACTAATTAGAGCCTTTGGGATAGTAGCTTTCAAAACTAGGTGGGCGTGGGACTGATATATAAGATGCTAGCTTACACGGTCCAGCACCTTGTACTGCTTAGCTGTGGGTTACTGAGATTGTTGGCATTCTACTGCTCTTGGATTTATATCCTGCCTTTGTTTCATCTGGATTTCTCTCTCTCTCTCTCTTTCCCATTCATGCACCATGTGGTACATTGGGCAATTTTCATCTTTCAGCTCTTATTGTTTTGTAGCAGTTACGGGTTTTATAAGCTCAGGTTGCTAGCCCAAGGCCCAACCCTCCTCAGAGGGTGCACCACACACTCGCATGCACACACTCGCACCTAAGGCCAATTTAGAGTGTCCAGTCCACCTCATCTGGATTTGGATGGATGGTAAGTGAGTGAGTGAGTGAGTGAGTGAGTGAGTGAGTGAGTGAGTGAGTGAGTGAGTGAGTAGTGACTAACCATTGCTGACATTTGGACCTTGAGATTGTAGTGGCTGTTTCCAGCAAGAGGGAAAATAGTTCGACCCCTTTCTGCCTAACTGGCTACCGGCTTTTCCTGAGCAGTTTTACTAATTAGCTGCCTGCTCTTCTATTTAGCTGCTGATCAGAACTTTTGCCCATCTACTGTTCTTTTGATTGGTGATTGGAACTATTGTCTATTTATTGCTCTTTTTATTGATGATTGAAGTTTTTTGTTTAGAAGGGATTGTGGTTTGTACTAGTTGTTGGTAGCTGATATTTTATTCATTATAAATTGATTATCATTGATATCTGTGCTGTGGTTTGACCCAGGTGGAGGCCTGGAGGCTGAGAATAGTCTTCTACCAGTCCCCAGTACAGTTGTCAAACTTCAGATAAATAAATGAACATCCACACTTTGTCCTTCACCCACACTTAAACTGAGTCACCCTGACTCCAAGGCTAAACATATAAGGACTGCTAAGGCTGGAGTCACACTTGGCAGCATATTAGTTATAGATGACTCTATAGTCAGGCACACTGATGCTGCACTTCTCTTGCCTTCTCCAAGAATAATTTCACAATTTCAGTCAAAAATAATTGATTATCAACTGGCAGATTAACTGATGTCATTTCAGGGAAATCCAATGTGTTCCTGCATGGGTGGCAATGGTTGTCAGGTTAGCCTGCATTTCCAAGGACAATCTCAACCTCTCTCCTTTAGGTTTCCTCATATTTTGTATAATTTTTTTTGCTCTCTAAACTTTTTAGATAAAGTTAGTTTATTAGACTTTCTAACTTAATAAGCTCTGACCCACCCTTTTTTGAGCTGTATTTGTTCAATGTAAGGAATTCTGAACAAAAATTACCTAATTCGGAGTCTATCCTGATACTCTGTCACATCCACATTCATATATGTGTAGTTAGAGAAACCTGGTTCCATTGTCCTGATAGCAGTCTCTCACTATCAGGATACTGCACCTATTACTCATTCAAACAATATGGGTAGTGAAGGAATAACTTTTTTATCTCTTCTAATATTAAATCATGCAAATACTTCAGTATTCTGATTTTAAAGTTTGTGACATTTTGGTCACAATTAATAAGGTCAATTGTCACATCTTTGGTAAGTATAGAGCACATTTAGTGCCAGTTGAGGACCACATTAGTTATCTGGATTGGTTGGCTTCTGTATCTGTTAATCCTAAAACCCTAATTTTGGACAACTTCAATTATCCATCCATTAAATAGGAGTCTTACGCAACCAACTATAAGTCCTTGCCTTTCAACTGTTCAGATTTTCACAGTATGTCCAGACTTTTGTCTCATAATATTTGTCTGTTCCTCAAAAATTTGTGATTTTTGTTTGCCAAATCATTGAGGAATGAAGTTACTATATGATGACATACATTTGAGTTTCACACTTTATAACCTTCAGAAAATGCATGCTAACGCAAAACCTATTATTCTAACAACTTTCAAAGTTTATAAGAGGAATATTTAAAATCTGTCCCTGATTTTAGACCTTTGATTCCCCCCATTAATTTTGGCTTTGTCAGTATTTATGGTATTTAGAAGTTGAAAGTTATGAGCATGATCAGGATTTCACTAACATCAAATACCTAGATCAAACCAGAGAGCTAGAGAATATCATTCTCTTTGTCCTTATGAATGTTGATGCCTCCAGACCAGCTATCCTCGATTCTTTTCTATAGGCGTGATGGGATCTTTTGCCTCCACCTGAGCTATCACCAACACAAGCCGATGGGGCCTTGGTTTAAATCTCACCTGAGGATGACATACTAAGGAGTACAGCACCCCTGTTATGCAGCAGTGCAGTGTCATTAGTCAATATACTTTGTGTGGAAATAGAAGCTACAGTCTTCTGCACCAAAGGTCAGCATGCTATCTGCTGCTCCACTGGAAATTAATATGAACCAGCTTGTAATTTTAACTGCATTCAGACTCTTCTCCAAATTCAACCTTATATCCCTGTCTCAACACCTAAATAAATGTAAAGGTGCCTTTTCCTCTGTTAATTTTATCTCTGAAACTACCATACTTATAAGATCATAGGTTTATAGAAGGTTACTAGGCTAATGGCCCTAGGGCCTATACAAACCTAGCCATGTAATACCCATGTTCCCTAATTGATAGTTGTTACATGGTTCCCTAATTGAATTTTGATGACACTAGATGCCTGCTCAACCTAATAGACTTCTTCGAGCCTGTCACCAGAGCTATGGATGTGGGCAAGGTAGTTCACACAGCTACCTAGATCTTGCCAAGGCCTTCGACACCATCCCTCACTCAGGAATCATAGATAGGCTCACTAAACTAGGCATGAACCCCTATGTAATAAGATGGGTTGCCAACTGGCTCACTGATAGAACCAACACTGTGAAAGCAGCGGACTCCAAATCTGACTACCAACCAGTTACAAGTGGTGTCCCACAAGGATCAGTCCTAGGTCCTCTTCTGTTTGGCATCTACTTCTCTGTAGTTCAAGCCAACACAAAGAAATCGTGACAAGTGGGTGGCAATAGGAAGTTCACCCCGGGGATCACTTCAGTGGCCTTGCTTGACAGGGGCAGTGGGAACTAACTTTGGGTAACATGATGCCATGGAATCTTCTTGGGCTAGGCTTGTACACACCTATGAACCTATGAACCTATGAGGGCCATAGGTGCCACCCCAGGACTGAATTTATGGTCTTCCATCTAGCTGTTCAGGTTGCGCTTAAATAGGGTCATTGAGGAGCTCTGCTTAACATGAATTGGGAGTTTATTCCTGAGTAGCAGCAGTCTCTGGGAGACATATCTATCTCTCCAGCATGTATTAAGTCACAGACTAGGTTGAGATCTGTGGAGCGAGTGATTCTTGTCCCAACTGATTTGCAGACATGCAGCATTTTCATTAGGGCAAGGTCAGGGACTGCTCTATAGGTCATGCACAGATCACCTCTCAGCAGCCTGTATGACACAGAGTACAGTGACAGGGCTTTCAGTCTTTCCACGTTGGCCATGTTTTGGAGTCCTTGAATTATTTTGGTCAGAAATCTCTGTGGTCTCTTCAGGTGCTGCAGGTGTTTGGCGAGGTAGAAGCAAAAAGGGGCATTGTGCTCTATTAGTGGTCTAATGAAGGTGGAGTACAGAGGAATTATAACATCCTTGGCTTTGGATGCTGTGATGATGTGAGGTAGTGCCAGCTATGCCAGAGAGAGAGGAGGGCAGTGCATGTGTAACATATGCCAGCATAGCTAGCTGGAGTTCTGTAAAGAATTATATGTCATTTGTATATCAAACTGATTTGTACAGATGCATGTGGTGAAAATGTATTTGTAAAGTTACTTGTGTCAAACAAATGTATCAACAGTGGGTCCTGCTGGTCAGAAAATAAATCACCTGTATGTCAGACTGTATGGTAACTGATGAAATGTATATATGTTAACAGAAGATGTTAGAAGGGAAGGGGTAAAGCTCAGCTCAGCTTACCTTGGGAAAAATAGTTTTAAATTAAATTACTTGGTATAAGCTATAAAGATTGTATGTCACAGATCTGAATGCAGCCAAAGATGCAATGCCTGTGTAAACCTTTTGTATTGTCCATAGTGGTGAAGGGTGGAAGTGTTGAAATGGGTTTATAGCTTCCAGAGGCTGTAATACATATTAGGAAAACTCTATTTGTGTGTATTGTGTCACATATGTGCAAGATCCTGGCTCAGTTTCTAGTAAAGGGGGTAATGTGAGAACCACAGAGTCAGGTGACCAGATGCGATATCATTCTGTAATCCAGAACTGAAATGATGCTTTAATACTAGATGAGACAGAAGTCTCAGGGCAGTCTGTTTCTGAAACCTGACAAGAAAAAACACTCACCTACATCACCTGGCCTTCCTCTATTAAGTAAGTAGGAAAGAGTAATTCTTTAGATCAGTCAAGAAAATATAGTGAGATTAGTTAAATATTGTTTTTCTGTATCTGTATGAATCTTTCCACCTGTGTTACTTTTAATATTTCCTGTTACTGAAACTCTGGTATTTATTGCAAACAGATATTCAATATTTTCATATTCTTTTATTGTTTGTTATTAAATAAGTTTAAACTTTTCATTGTGGCTGGTCATTTTAGGAAACATTTAACCTTTGAGACTACTTATATTTAATTAGTGTCACTGTGTCAGCATGCTCCTGAAGGTCTTGCTGTTTGGACAACATTACAAGTGGTAGTAGTATTAATTTCCCTCATAATAATTGGATACCCTGTTAAGAACCTTAGAGTAGCTGGCTGGTGGCAGTGGAACATCCTTATAGCCTGGGCAGAGGTGGCAAAATGGGTAATTTATACCAGCCTTTCCCAGGTGTGTGTGTGTGTGTGTGTGTGTGTGTGTGTGTGTGTGTGTGTGTGTGTGTGTGTGTGTGTGTCTGTGTGTATATGTGTGTTTGTGAAAATCAAGTATCAAAAAGTGTGTGTGTCAGCTACTTGGAACAGGGACACATAGCTCCTTAGTGGTCAGTTTGGATTCTTATTTGAAGCCTGGAGAGAGAGAGAGAGATAGTCCATCCCCAGAACTGGAGTGTGTTCCCAGTGTACTCTTAATGGAAATTGTGCCTGGTGCAGAGAGCTGCAACCAAAAATACTGTGCGTATCCATTTTTTTTTTCTAAGTGAACACCCCCCACCAGTGTCAGGTGAGGATTGAGGCTGCTTGATTATTGGCCCAGAGAAGGGACGTCACAGATGTGATGCCCTTACCTATGAGGTGTGCAATGTAAAAAGCTTTCCATACCACTCTGGACACATGGTCATTGAAGTTTAGACTGCTATCAGCTTGTGTTCCCAAATCGCACACTACTGGGTTCACGCTTAGGGGCTTCTGACTATATAGTAATTTGCAGTGACTACCTCTTTGCCAAAGGTGACAATGCACATTTTTTGCATTTAGTTTTAGACTGTGAGTTTGACATCAATCATTTGTTTATGTTATTAGGGATGACAAGGGGAATTTTATAACAGAAACGTTTAGGAAAGATTGCCACAGGAACTCATATTTGCACAGAAGCAGCATGCAACCTGTGAAGAAAGGTGAAGGCTGCCAGCCTAGCCAGATAGAATTTTGTAGATAATTATGTCATTTGTAAATATTAATGTAAGCCACAGGCTTGTTCTCTTAAATGTGAAAAGACTGCATTGGATATTGAACTGCAAAAATGAAGCAACAGTGCACTTTGCTGTAAGAAAACTAAGTCAAGCATTTTATGACTGTCTCTGATGTCAAAATTCAGAGCTGATATGTCTAGAGTGAAACATCATGCCTATTGTTTTAAGACCAGAGTTAATGGCTAGAATTTGCATGTATAAATGTCCTTTATTGCTCTGGTTTCTGACCAGGTGTAAAGAATGTAAATGTAGTTTCTGTTAGCCTGGGTACACCAGAGAAGTGTGAAGAATGATGTCATGTGAAGCAGCTCTGTGTTATCAATTTAAAGAGAGAGAATCAGAGAGCTTAGAGCATTTTGTCTTGAGAACATCCAACATCACCAGCACTGCATTGTTCTATATGCAAGTTATTTAGAACTGTGTTTTCTCTTAGATATAGCTAGAAAATAGGAAGATTAGATTAGTTTGTTTTTCTGTGATGTCAGAACTTTTCTATGGTATTATTTTAAGTATTTCACTGTGATCTCTGAACTCTTGACTAGCACTGTGTAGTAAGAAGTATTGTCTTGTGTTTTTATTATTTATTATTAAATATTTTTAAACCTTTCAACTGTGGCTGTTTTGTGTAGAGATAATTTAAGCTCTAAGAGTACATTGCATGCATATAGTGATAATGTACCAAGACACTCTAATAAGCCTTGACTCTTCACTCACACTTACCATTTGGATAATAATATTGCATAGTAATAATTGGATACCCTTTCAGAAGGGCCTTTGAGTAGCTGATATTACTGGGTGGTGGCAACTGGTACTACCTTTTAGACTGGGCAGAAAAGGGGCACAGCTGGAGAACATGTGCCAGCCTTCCCCAGGAGTGGCTGTGTGGTTGTATATAACTCTTATCTCAAAGTGTGTGTGTGTGTGTCAGCTACTTGGGCAGGGACATGAACCACTGGTTGGACACAGAAGGTGCTTGAGGTTTTAGCTTGTCCACTAGGCTGAGATCTGGACCCTATAGCTGTGCCAGTGGGGAGTCTTATTGGGGACCTGGAGAGAAAGGGAGAAACCAGCCCCAGACTGACTGTGATCTCTGTGTGCTCTTAAGGGAAATTGTACTTTACTGTGTGTGTATTTATTATCCTTTCCCTATATATATATATATATATATATATATATATATATATATATATATATATATATATATATATATATATATATATATATATATATATATATATATATATATATATATACTGGTGTTAGTGGTGAGGACTGAGGCTCCTTGATTGCTGGGTCAGTGCATGGGCATCACACATCCTATGCACACATTTAACAATATTGTGAAAGGTCAAGCAGTAAGGGCATCTAGATTAAATGTTGAAGACACCGAGGTTTTTAAACAAATTAGATCTCTTAAGTGATAAATTTATTGAAAGGGGCTATGATGCTAGACATGTAAATAGCATTCTACCCAAGGTCCCCATGGTAAGGGAGAATGAAGGGATACCTTATTTCTTATCAAGAGGTGTTGAAATGGCCAATGTAGTTAGTAGTAAGAAAGCTGAGTCAAGGACTAAGTTTTATATGCCCTTGTTTTATTCAAGTAATGTTAAACATATAACACATATTTATAAGATGTAGTGGTATATATTAACTACAGATGACAATATCAGAGAGATAGTGGGTGACACACCTGGTTTCACATATAAAACAAAAGGAACCTTAAGAGGCTCTTATGTTATCCTAAATTTGACATGTCTACACACATACCCATTAGGGACTCTGGTATGATACCCTGTGGCAATTGTAATTATTGTGATTTACTTGACTTATCTGGGAACTTGGCTGTGATACCTGTCATCTGGTCTACGTGGCTTATTGTACGGAGTACCACTCATCTTATGTTGGAAAAACTGATAGGCGTCTTAAGGATAGGCTAAGGGAACATGTCTATAACATCAGAAATAGTATCTGCACTAATGCCTTGGTCATGCATGTTGCCCTTCATGGATCTTCACACTCTTTTAAATTTATGGTGATACAGCTTACTAATCCCAGTGAGCGAAGGAGTGATCTGTTGAATAGGACTGAGACAGCAGAAAGTAAATGGATTATTAGGTTAAGAGCAGACTGTGGTAAGGGGCTTAATGATAAAGATCCCCTGAAATTGATTTTAGCTGCTAGGAGTTTGAAATAAATTATCTATGTGTATAATAATGTTTTTATTTGTATATAATGTTATGTTTTTATTGTGCTGGTTACTTGTTTTTGAAGGATTGCTTATGGATAGCTTAGATTGACTATTTATTTAAAAGCTATTCATTTACTTGTGATGTAAGCTGATATTTTAATGACTGTGAGGTTTTTATTGGATTGCTATTTAACTGTACCTACATAAATGTTGATTTTATTGAGTTTTTATAGTCTGAAGAAGCAGTGTTATGGTACTGTGAAAGCGCTTACTACAACAAAGTGTGTATTGATCTGTTTATTTGGCTTTGTTTTTGTCTCACCTTTGACACATTCTGTTATTTGGATTTATCTGTGTTAATCCCCCTATAATATGCTAATATCTTTAGGGGGTTCAGTGATTGCTTCCACTTTACAGTCACCTGTGAACTAGGTAAGTCCCAGGTCATCTGCTTTCCCCTGTACTTCCAAGAGATAGATTCAAAAGAGTAGAAGGCCCAGCACAGAGTTCTGTTGTACCCCAGTGGTAGCTGTTTTACTGCTGAAGGTGCAATCCCCAACTTTGACAGTATGGGTTCTGTCAGTGAGCAAGTCGGATACCCATCTAATGACATGTGGGTCAATCTCCAGCTTGGAGAGTTTATACCTGAGTGGGAGATTGTATTGAAAGCCTTGGCAAAGTAAAATAGGAAATATGTACTGCTTTGCCTTCATCCAGGGCTTTGGGGACATTCTTGAAGAAGTCCACCAGGTTTAGTAAACATGATCTACTCTTAACAAAGCCAAACTGGGTTGGGCAAGAGTTTGAAGGTTGCCTATGTCCTTGTTGATAAGGTCCATGATGATTCTTTCCATGGCTTTGTAGATAAGGTTAGTTAGGCTTATGGGTCTATAGTTCCAAGAATTGGGTGATGGACCCCCTTTGTGCAAGGGGATTACAGTTACTGTTCTCCACTTTGCTGGAACAAAGCCAGTGATCAGGCTGTGGTTAAAGAGAGTGCCAAGTGGATCCACTAGGTCATGTTTTAGGTTGTTTAGTAAGCAGCCTGTGACATTATCTGGCCCCATAGAGGCCGTGTTTTCAGCCTTGGAGAGAGTGGATATGACCTGGTCATTGGAGATACTGGGGAGAGGACAAGTGTCAGGTATGTTCTGGGGGTATGGCTGGTGGGATGGGGGAGATGAAATGTGCACCAAATCTGTTAGCTAACAGGTTGGCAATTTCCATCCATTATGAGTTTGTCACATAGCTGAGTATTCCCTTTTAGATTTCAGATGTAGTTAAAGAATGCCTTATTACTGTCTTTAGCTAGAGCAGCTAATTTATCCTCATAACTATCTTTAGAGAACTTTACCATATATCTGATTTGCTTCTTCAAGCTGTGGATGGTATTCTTTCTCTGCTCTTAGATATCAATTTCTTCCTTTTGTTATATAACCTGTTTCCACTCGAGGTCCACCAGGATGGCTTGTTTTTACAGGAAGACTTAGTTTTGATCATGTCAGGTACAACAGTCAATACAGTTGTTTAAGTGGTTATGTAGGGTAGTTGTTTACTCCTCTGCATGGGAGTCATTGTTAGCTGTGTTAGCAGGGGATTCTGAAATTTTTCAAATCATTGCTTAGTAGGCTATAGTTTCTTTTGGAGAAGTTTCTACTTTTTTATTGCTCCTGTGGAGGTGTCAGATCTCCTGGTTACTTCAAATGAGACATATTTATGGTCAGACCTTACTAGTGAGGGTAGAACACAGCAGGTAGTGCAGTGAACCCCCTCCATATTGGTGAGTACTATATTCAGAACATTTGAGCCCCTTGTGGGGGTGAAGACTAACTGTCCCCGAGCATTTGTATTAACACAGTCCAGGAACTCAAGGTGATTGAGCTTGTTTTCACACGTCACCCACTCACTAGAAGGATGCTTGAACTCTCCCATAGCCAAGATGTTTGACTGTGTAGTGAGTGACTCAAGCAAGTCCAGGTTGGCGTGGTGCTTCTCATGGTTCATGGAGGGGGACCTGTAGCTAGCAATGATGTAGAGGGGTGTTTTAACTATAGTTATTTGGACCTGGAGTAACTCAAGAGAGTCGTACTGTTTAACCAGTCTCGAGGTATATTTGGATTTAATGAAGATGGATAAACCTCCACTTTTGGTTCATTAATGCTCGTGTTGAGGTCTGAACTTGTGGAAGGCATTGTAACCTTGCACGGCTGGGGGTGCTCTCTGTAGTTTTGAACTACGTTTCAGTGACTACACAAACATTAGCATCTTCCAAGGTGAGGAGAGCTTCCAGGAAGTGCAGTTTCCTGATTAGACTCCTAGCATTAAGCAGAATAACCTTGAGTTTGTGTTTAGTGGATCTTTTTACATCGGAAGTTTTGTTGTTTTGGTATTGTCTAAAAAGGCACTATGGGGTGGCAAGCATCTTTGCCAGTATTTGAAAGCTTAGAGGAGGCAGGTGAAGATCATTTCTGGCAAAGCAGCATGGTCTGTTGACCATGTCTTCCCAGGCTGAGAGTTACTGGATTCCCCCTGGATTGACACCAGAAGCTAAGCCAATTGTTGAAGTCAATCATTTTTTGTTTATACTGTGGCATCATCCTGGGTGAAGGTAGAATGCTGCTTAGGGCTAGAGACAGACTTGTCTGGGACACATAATCTAAGAGTTCAGTCATGTTTCTCTTCATATAGTCCAGGAAGGTACGTCTCAAGCCATTCACTCCAACATATACTATGACAGAGTCAGAACACTAATTGTTGCTGGATGACTTGAGTGAGTGTTTGATTTGATGAAGCCTGGTACCTGACAGTAAGCTGACTGTGACCTTTTCCTTGCCCAGCCTGTTGAGGGGGACATTTGTGTGTCTCACTATGTGATCTCCTGTGACCAGGAGATTTGGTTTTGAGCTGTTTTGCCTTAGGAGCTTATCCATTGTTGTCCTGTATAGTAGATTATGATTATGTTCTAGTATGTGTGAGTTGTTTGCATTTGGGAGGTCTCTGGTCTTTTGGCAGGTTCTTAGTGAGTTCCTCCGTATATCTGGGTTTATGTGTCATGACTTTATCTTGTGTGAGAGAAGAGGTGTGTGTGCTGACAATCTATTTGATGTCTTCTTTAATGTTACATGACAGGATTGATTCCAGTTTCATAGTATAGTTACATCTCTCACATACTGCATTTGTTTGCTATAAGAGCAAATGGTTGACAGTATTCATGAAGTAATTGGTACATTGCCTCCAAATGCTGATGTCAATCAGGCTAGTTGGAAAAATCTTGGGAAACTGACTGTCTATTGCAACAGGTTAAACCATAATTATTGTTAAGGGGTGGCCAAGTTAGATCATCTTTTGCTCTAGGGTTAACAAGGGAATTTATTCTATTGAGGATTAGGGATTAAAAAGTGTGACAATGCTGCTCAGTGTGCAGCTGAGTTGTCGGCATTGCTGCAGGGAAGCCTGGGAAGGTTCCACTGATTGTTGTCTAGAGAAAAAGTTGTATCTAGGCATTTGCATCTATACAGGGCACCACTAACCCCTGTTGCTCGGTGCACAGCTACGTGCAAATGTGAGGCTTAAATACAAGTGAATTTAAGTAGTTTTAACACAAACTACCAATAGGAAAATCCCACACAGAACCTTAGTCCAGCAGTCCACAACTGAGATGGATCCTGAGCTACACACTTCTGACATAAGGGTGCAAGGAGGCCATATTAATGTAAGATGGGTGGTTTTAGTGCTGAAGTGATACCAAACGGTCTAGGCTCAGCAAGTCTGACTGTAGCCTATGCTATTGAAGGCAGAAGTAGCAATGATACAAAATGCAAAATGAAGTAGCCACAGCAGCAAAAAACAGCAAAAATGAAGTGGCAGTTCAACAAAATACAGTTCGCAAAGTGCAATACAGTCTTAAATTGGGTTCCTATCACGTGATCGAAAATTGTAAACAGTGAACGCGTATTGAGCGAACCCGATTGGAAATGTCGAAACATCACGAGCGTAACATGGAAATCACCGTAGGGAATATTGTCTCTTTACTTCAATGTAGTGCAATCTTGGTGTCGACCATATGGTGTTCGATGTTTGAAACTTTCGAAAATATAATATAGACCCTCTTAAATTATACCTATTTTTAGAAGATTTCAGTCGATGCCTTGGATTTCTGTTCAGATGCACTCCAGACCTCTGGTTAAGAATGCCAATCTCTGAGCAGCTCTGATGAACAATCACAGCAGCAAAAAACAGCAAAAGTGAAGCAGCAGTTCAATAACATACAGTTCACAGAATGCACTGCGGGCTTAAATTATACTTTTTAGAAGATTTACTGAGGATTTTTAGCCATTTCAACCAATGTACTGGCAACTCTACATCTATTAGGCTTAAGTATAGTTGAAAATTCAAGTATAATCCCCTTATGGTGGAATATGTAGATAAAAAATCATAATTAGTGGAAAAGCAACTATATAACTTGTATAACAAAATTTCTACTCTCAGAAGTAGGATTATAAGCAGACCTGCAGGGTTCTCAAAATTTGCCATTAGGAAAAGTAAGACTGCATCTGAATTAACAGTAGCTAATTCTTTAAAGGGGAACTGCAATGCCTTTTTCAACTATATTAGTAGAATTAGAGGCAATACCCACTATTGTTTTCTGCTGGAACAGAATGGCACAACCTATTTTGCATACATCCTTTGCTTCATTTACACAGAGTTTTTCATTTCTAAGCCATTACATACTCATTGCCACATGCTGCATACCAGGTTATTTTGAGTCTTGTGTGATCATGACTTATTTTTCTCTGTATTGCTGAAACCATGTGCATTACCTTTTCACGTACTAATCTGTGCTGCACAATGCACTAATTGTATGAATCCAAGCCTTTATACTGTACTATTTTCAAGATAGAAGCTCAGTTGCTAAACAAATCTTTGTGCTGCTGCAGACTATCTAATTAAATGTTAATACTTTGCCTAAAACATTTGGGCAAATACTGAAACTAAAATAGTTAACTAAACAATAAGGAGGATGAACTACTAGGGAAGGGATATTCAAATAAAGAAGTATGTTCTTTCTAGTGTTAATAACAGTTTGTCTTACAATGGATTTACAATTTTGCTAAGACAGTTTTGCATAGCATTTATAAGTATTTGCCTTGCTTTGTTTTCTGGTAAACCAAGGACAATAAAATTATCCCTTCTCAACTCCTTTTGATTCTTCTCTTTTTGTCCTTTGTATTCTTATTTAGCAAACCATGGCAGTCAACTTCATATGTCTAGATGGAATTTTAAAAAGAGTTAATGTTAATATTAATATTTTATTTCTTATTTACATTATAGAACTACTTACAAACATATGTCTCTATTTCTTTGCTCAAGAGGTCTTGTCAAATGCAAAAATAATTGGGGTTACAAAATCCCAAGGGTCAAGTCCCCCTGCCCATCTAGTAGTGCATGTTAACCCCAACCCTGCCCCTAACCATAACTATGCAGCTTACCTTAAAAAAATCCTTCCATAACATCACCACTATTCAGACAAATTGGAGCAGAATGTCTGTTTGAGTAACGGGTAGTACAACAGAAAAGAAAATTTGTTTCCTTTTTCGATCTACTGGGTATCGGTATTTAGAGATGTCAGTATAATGAATTGTCAGTATGTTATATTCAAATATATTTGTTTAACGGTGTTGTGTATATGTTAAAACATATATAGTTGAATAAATGAACAACTTATATAAAATCCTTAAACAAGGTATGTCAGATAAATTTCTATTGCTTTTATATGATATAAACAAAAAGTCAATATAAGACACAAAGGGAATAAAACTAGGAATTGACAGAATATATTGTAACTCTTACTTTAAAGCAGCAATTGATATTGGTTGATATTATTTAAATTATTAATTTATTCAAATATAGCTGTTTTCATACACGTGTATATTTTAAAGGGAATCAACATTTTCCAATAAGAGGCTAATTGTATAACTTCTGGGATGGCAGCTTTACATATTTTGAAAAATTAGACATATTGCTTTGATGTTCTCCATGAGACATTGGTCTCAATGAATTAATATTGAGCCAGAACAATGTCTTGCACATTGCAGTACAAATAACTTCTTGGTGCAAGGCTCAGAATAAGGTTAAATATAGAGAAATTCCTTCTGCTCTTCAAATCAATGTAGATGAATAACACTGGGTAAAAATACATTTTTTTCTTGTCTTCTCGTCTCAAAGGTCATTGTACTATATACACATAGACATAAACACACACATGCAAAAGCCTAAAGCAAGATTATTTGAATGAAGCCAATCTCATCTTGTAATGGTTGCCAACAATGTAACCAAAAGTAAAGTAACATGATTTAGATGAAAGCTAAATGAATTTAAATGATTTAAAGGTTAGTATATTTTACTAAGAAAGCTTCTTATGCAACATAACTGTAAATAACACATAAAAAGGCAAAAGCATTAAAAGTAATAGAAGCCTGCAAGTGATCAATGCATAAGGGATTAAGTTGAATAAAATTTGCTGTACTTAAAATAATATACATGGAAGAAAATTAAGGTCTTGAAACTATAACAGGGCAATTATTTTAGCTATCTTAATCACAAAAAGATGAAGTACTTAGAAAAGAAAATGTGTCAAGCCACTTTTCTCTGTCTTCTTTAACACTCTTTGGAAACTCAATAGAAACAATCACAGAATCACACCAGTCCAGTTATATCCCATAAGAGTGAATGAACTGGATGCTAATATTATCCAAACGTCCAAGACATAATAAGGTATTGCAAGGTTCCTGGCACTGGAAGAAAAGGATTAATAGCTGCAAAAGTAGCATCACTTTCTTCCTTGACTTTTCCACCTTGTGGGACCAATGATTAATCTGTATTTGAATTTATATTAAGAAAATAATATTTTGCTTTCTTCTAAATTAAGAAACTTATCATGCAATAAATAGTTGCTATGTCTCTTCGCATGCTTGAGAGAGTAAGGGAATTTTCTACCCTGTCTGAGAATTAGATAACCACAGCAGCTGAAGCAGCCAGCCTTCCCAATACAATGCATTCAGGTTAAGGAGGCATATGTTTGGGACAACAGCAAACTGAATGAAAGTCATGTATCTTTTCCTACACCTAAAGACAAATTACAGATAACAAAATGCATTGTGGCAAAGCTCCATTTAAGCTAAAAGTAAGCAGTCTGAATACCATGGGTAGAATTGGAAGCAGTTAAAGTCAAATAATGTGCTTTTTATATGCACTATTACAAATGAACATTTAAAATAAATGTAAGGAAATGGTGTAGTACATGTAGATGTATTTCAGTTAATTAATATGATACTCGATGCTGTTAATACTAATGATGATATGTTTATAACTAACCACCAATTATTAGTAATGTCTTTCAGCTTTTCACGGTTAGGGGTCGCCACAGTGGAACTCCGGTCCGCTAATGATTGGCAGTGGATTTTTACAGTGCTGAGTTGCCAGCCTGATGCCCAACCTTCAAAGAAGGCACACCCATTCACGCACGCACCTACCTGCATGTCTTTATATATCACTCGACCATGGGGAGGACATGCAGACTCCACACAGAAGGTGCTCCAGCCGAGAATCGAACAGGAGAACCTCTTGCTGTGAGGTGACAATGCTAACTGCTGCACCACCACAACCTCAAATTATTGCTATACATCAATTACCACAGTACATCAAGGTAGGCCAGTTCAGACTGATCCCCCTACTTTGCCTCAACCGTCCATGGCACCGGGTCCTAGGACATCTGGGACCCAGACCAGTGGTGCCCACTCTGTAGCCCCTACAATACCTGTGACACCAGGTAGTGCCACCCCATGGTACAGGGCTGGGCCTCCCTCTGGGAGAGGTGGCGGAGGAGGAGTTGTCATCTGGGCTGAGCTGCCAGTCTTGGTGCACAGGATAGTCCACAGTAGCTATGACCACTGCCTGTGCTGGATTGAGGACATGCTGACCAACCTGGTGAGGCAGCCTTGCCCCAGTGCCCAGACTCCATCACTGCCACTCCAGAGCAGTGAAGGAGCAATGCCGGCAGTCCCATGGGTGGGGATGTGAGTCATGCTGTTGCTTTCTGGAGGCTCATGGGATTTGAACTCTACAACACCCTTCCTATCCAAGGTGTTCACTTCCCTCATGTGTCATACACTGCCCCTGTCCATACTTCTCAACTGTACAGATTTTTGCAGAATATTCAGACTTTTGTGTCATATTTTCAGTCTGTTCCTCATAAAAATTGTTTTTTGACAAATCACTGGGATGATATAAAGATTAAAGTCACTAAATAATGACATGTATTTGAGTTTCAAATTTCATATCCTTCAGGAAATGCATGCTAACAGAAATCCTGTAATTCTTGCAACTTTCTAAGAGCAATATTTAAAATGTGTCCCTATTTTTGGGCCTTTGTCCCCCCATTATGTCAGGCTTTATGAGAGGTATGCCCCTGTCTGCTGTCATGTCTGTCTTATCTGTTTGCAAATGCATCTTCACCTACCCAACTTACCTCCCCCACACGTACATATGTCCCTTCCCCAACATTCCACTCTTACCTTAAAAAAAATGGGTACCTGTCCCAAAATAAAATGTTGTCCCATACATAGCTCTCCATTTCACACACCTGTTCACTGGACACATGTAATTTGGTCCAATTGGGTTGACAACACAGTTATGTTGCCCTCACCCCTCTCTCTGGGGTTTGAGAATCCAAATTCATCTACAAATCTGTTAAACTGCACAGTTGTTGCTGTACAATAAATGGATAGCTATGGTTCTTTCCTACACCCTTCCTGCACATCCCTCCACCCTCCATGTCTTTCACTACGTCTTTCCCTCTGCTTCACCCCAATTCACCACTTTCATATCTCCCCTTTTTTCTTTTCTTTATATTTTTTAGTGCAGCTTTGCTCAGCTCAGCTAAATACAGCTATAATGGCTATATGTGTTTCTAACTTTGTAAGACACATAAAAAATAAACACCTTGGCCATGTTTCAAACCAAGCCCATCATACCTGTAGCACACTGCATTAACCCACCATGCCATGCAACTATTTCTTAAAACAGGTGATTTAAACAAAATATAGCAATTGACAATTACAGTCATTAGGTATGTTTCAGCAGAGCTGCCCACCACACTGCAAAGCACAAACTGGAATAAAAAGTAATTAAAAAATGGTAGTGTACCTTGGACTCTGGTGCAATAGTACACCACTAGACAGCCAAAGGCATGATAATGGATGTAACTGAGGCCTGTGACAGGCAAATGTGCCCTTTTATCAGCTACATGTAGAAAGTTAGCTGTTAAGGCATTCATGGCAAAATACATATTCATCTGGGAATCTGGTGCAGAAATACATCCATATAAAGCCATGCACATACTGATGGATGTAGAAAATGTTTGTCACAGCCTGTATGTGTGCACATATATCTTGCAAATACACCTGCGTTAGCAGTGACTCAGTAGCTCAGTCTGTTAAATGCCTTGCATTCAGTGCATTTTGCCACTCACAGTCCTGGGTTTAAATCCACTGTTGTATTACATTTTAATTACATTATTATGAAGACAGCAATTAATGAATGATGCATGCACGCATTATCCACACAAAGCCTTGCAAATTAAATAACTGTTTTTCAGTGCTGGAAGTCACAAGCCTGCAGGTAGGGACACACTTCACATATCCATATAGCATTACTATATGTCACCTAGTACTCTGTTATTGACACAGTTGCCTAACATATGTACCTTAAACACATGATGTAATTGGAGAGTAAAGGGTATCCTCACCCTGGCCCTGCCTCTACAACAAGGCTGACACAGCTGACACAGATACACCTACAACTTGTTGTCCTCCAAAGTGCTCACACTCTCTGCCTATGTCTATTACCTGCAGCAGCAGTTGCAGCTTGTGGTACACACAGCTCTATGTAAAGGTTTCTGCTACAGACCTACCCTCTGTGATGATGTAGCCTGCTGACCCCAGTAATGTCCATCTCAACAGCTAAGAAAGGGTCCCTGTTCTACATGAGGGCCTTATATATTGCACAGTGGTTGCATGTCATTGGCTAATGATAGTGCAACTCAGCTGCTTTGGCTGCAATTAGCATATCAGAGTCACAGACTGGCTTAGAAGCAATTACCTGCTAATGAGAAGCATGTTAAAATGCATGCAGCTGGCTATGGGGAAGCATTCTGTATGAGACTTTCTTCACACAGAGCACACCTTTGTGAAACATTTCAGCAGAGGAGTACTGCACTCCACCAGGTATGTAACTGTTTTTTGTCTATAACAGGATGCAGATGGGAGGGTAGAGGTATGGGAATAGGGATTATAGCAGTAAGCCTATCTTAGACATGTGGTAATGTCATATCATTGATACCCTGCTGTCTTACACATACAGTGGACCTATAATATATCAGGGTTGCATTGTCTTTTGTCATTGTGGCACACTGGTGTTGTTGGACTATCCCTATAGAGTAGTTGTAATAGCACACTGCTATCTGTCTGGCACTGATCTTATGACATATTATTAGATGGCTGGCCTTCAGGGGCACACCACAGTGGATAGGAGTGTTGGGTGTATGGTCATACAGCAGAATCTCTCATGGCACATGAGGAACTACCTCAGTAATGATATTATCTCGGTTGTATCCACACACATAATATGTTGTCACATTGTAGGGTATGACATGTGTGAGCAAGCAGTGGATAGTGCTGGCCATTTTGTTCTTGCTGTATCTGTACATAGTGGACATCCATGTATTTGATCCTGTAATGTGTTTCCTTTTTGGTGTCTTTCAGGAGTAATGTATTGCAGACGACATGCCCCCTTCTCAGATATGGAGAATGAACTAATACTTCAAGGACTATGACTGCATCATCACATCCTCCTATCTATGGGAAGGCATATCAGGGAACAGTGGGCTGCATTGTGAGTAGGCCTTGTCCAGGATGTGAATGAAACTGGCCAGCAGGATAGGATATATGAACAGGTTTGACACTGCACTACAGACATGGTGAATGCTGCATGATGAAAGGCAGCTGGTGTAGTCAGGGATCGTGCCTTCACCCCATCACTGGTGGAGGGCCTGCAATGGAACAAACAGTCACTGCCACTGAGGAATTCCTGGCAAACCTAGGGACACATGACAGCTTTCAGGCATCCATCATACCATACATCGTGGAGGTGGGTACCACAGTGTCCACAGCAAAGGAGTGTGCAAGTAAGCTTACTGTGATCACCACTGTAATACTGTAGCAGTCATTCTGTCAGGCTGTACATACCTTTACATGAGTGTCAGGTCTATGTGGTGTGGGTGGGTTAAGCTCAGTTGTACACATACTCAGAATGTCACTAATACATCAAGTAACACAGTAGCTACTGTACATGTGAGATATATGCAGGCATTACCTTGCTGTGCTGTAACATGCGGTGGTACTGAAAATACCTCACCTATACTGTTTTGTTATGAAACATATACATATATATATATATATATATATATATATATATATATATATATATATATATATATATATGCTATTAAGGTTAAGGGCCAGGATAATTCCCTATGAACACTTAATGTTGTGTGTAACCAGAGTAGAATGTTTGTATGTTCCAGTCTGGAACTGTTACCTAAGTTTTCTAGAGAGAGTAATCACAGGAGTGTAGTTGAATGAGCAGAAACACTTGCAGTTATAGTTCAGAGTGAATAAGCCTCCTCATGTACATGAGACAATTAATCTGACATGCCTTGTAAAAAACAGAAGGTCGATGGTACATACCTTAGGCACTGAAACTTGTATTTGTATATATTTGTTAAGATAGGTGTACTGGGTTTTATGTGTTGTTTTATCAGGTATAGTGTCATATTGCATACCTAAAATGTACATTGTACTGGTCAAGTGTCACGTGATTTACCTGATGGGCTTGTTATAAAGGCCTTGAGTTGAATGTTCATTTTGTTGTGAGGAAGTCTGTTGTGCATGAAAACGGAGATGCAAAGATGTGAGACTGGTAATGCAGTTGTGGATCCTCATTATTATGAGTCTCTGTGGATTTTTCATACATAATAGTGCAGTAACGTACTGCTTTTGTCTTGGTATCCACAGGTGACCGGGGGGGGGGTTGGGGTTTCTCCCCAAACAATCTGATGTCAGTGTCTCTTAGGACTCTGACGATGATGGTGGACACAGTGAGGCACAGATGGGGTTGTTGGGGGCTGAATCTGTTCCAGAGCTTGAAATCCCTCTTCTGCCCCCAAAGTCACCAAACACAGTCAGTATGTCCACACATACCCAGTCCCCACAGGCCTCAAATATTGGACAGTCAAAGGGTGGAGACATTGAACAGGCCAGTATGGCAACTATGGCTTCAGTAAGTGTAGATACCAGCCAGAGCCAGAGAGCTGGCAAGGTCCCATGCTGACAAATCGACAGGAATGCTCATAGAAAGACTGCTGTCCATCTACACCTGTTGCAGGTGTCACATCACATGTCACTTGTCGCAAGTTTCAGGCCATCATGGAGGCAGAGGCACATTCTGAATGGAACACCAGATGCATGCTTAGGGTTATGGATGCAGCACAGTCTGACATCCATGACCACCTCTACTGCACTGGGGACACCCTGGATCAGTTCACTGATGCAGTGGATAGAAGGTGGGCTGAGACAGTATCTATCCTGGACCGCACATTGTCTGTGCTGGAAAGTGTGGTTGGAGTTAGGCATCAGACCCATGGATCTAGGTTAGCAACATCATCTGCTTAGAGTCCATGCAGCCATACACAGTTAACTCCTGTAGTGGCAGTACAGCCAGTACTACAGAGGTGCGTGCGTTTTTCACACCATGATGTGGCAGGCCATCAGCCCATTGTCCCGGGTGGTCCCATGAGGGACACGGTCCCAGAAGACAGCAGTCCACAGGTGACCGGGGGGGTTGGGGTTTCTCCCCAAACAATCTGATGTCAGTGTCTCTTAGGACTCTGACGATGATGGTGGACACAGTGAGGCACAGATGGGGTTGTTGGGGGCTGAATCTGTTCCAGAGGTTGAAATCCCTCTTCTGCCCCCAATGTCACCAAACACAGTCAGTATGTCCACACATACCCAGTCCCCACAGGCCTCAAATATTGGACAGTCAAAGGGTGGAGACATTGAACAGGCCAGTATGGCAACTATGGCTTCAGTAAGTGTAGATACCAGCCAGAGCCAGAGAGCTGGCAAGGTCCCATGCTGACAAATCGACAGGAATGCTCATAGAAAGACTGCTGTCCATCTACACTTGTTGCAGGTGTCACATCACATGTCACTTGTCGCAAGTTTCAGGCCATCATGGAGGCAGAGGCACATTCTGAATGGAACACCAGATGTATGCTTAGGGTTATGGATGCAGCACAGTCTGACATCCATGACCACCTCTACTGCACTGGGGACACCCTGGATCAGTTCACTGATGCAGTGGATAGAAGGTGGGCTGAGACAGTATCTATCCTGGAACGCACATTGTCTGTGCTGGAAAGTGTGGTTGGAGTTAGGCATCGGACCCATGGATCTAGGTTAGCAACATCATCTGCTTAGAGTCCATGCAGCCGTACACAGTTAACTCCTGTAGTGGCAGTACAGCCAGTACTACAGAGGGGCGTGCGTTTTTCACACCATGATGTGGCAGGCCATCAGCCCATTGTCCTGGGTGGTCCCATGAGGGACACAGTCCCAGAAGACAGCAGTCACCATCGGGTACTAGCACCATGTCTGACCTTGGGCATGGTGGTGCCAGTGCATCTCCTGGCAGAGCCAGTTCCTGTGTTCAGGGCTGGAGACAGTGAATTGTTAACTCTACCATGTATTGTCCAAATCTGTCCAACATACACACATGTAGGGCTTACACTGAGCTTGACTGTGTACACACGTACATTCACACACCACTGGCACATGCAGGTCACCTACAGACACACACAACACCTCTCCATGTTCCATCTAACCATCTCCCCTTCCTGACTCACACACATGCTGTCAACCATTTGGGCTAGCCTAGGCCGCCATCACCTCCACACATCACCCTGTGCAAGTGGTGATACCTGTGCCACATCCGTGTCATCCTTTCCATCGATACAGGGAAATGATGCTATGTGTCTGATGCACAGGGTGACTATATTACTTGACACGTACTTGTGTAATGCAGTATTGTTTTGCCATGCCACTTGTAGTGGTCACTAACATACAATGTATGCTGCCATGTGTCATGAGTATGCAACATATTTTTTGTGGACTTATGTTTTATGATGTACTGGCGGTATTGTTACAAATTGACAGATATGTCATAGCATGTGTATGTTTCTGCTCCAGAAGTCTGAGGGCATATCCTGTGGACACATGGTGATGGTCAAATGGCACAGCATGGCATAGCAGCACAGCAGAAATATGACTTCAGCAAGGTACAGCAGTATACGTGCATGGCTCCATAGGTTCACATCCGTATGACAGTCTACCAATGACAATGGGGGCGGACAGTGTACTGATGCATTCATAATTTGTGATAAGGTCTGCTACAGGCCAAGTTGTGACTGTGCTGGAGTGTATATACTGCCTGTCTGTAGGGAGCATAGTAGATGGATGACTCACTGTAAGGACAATAACCTACTATGTGATGCTAGTACTACATGCTTGTGGGAGACATTTGTCTAGCAAACATAAACATACCCTTGAAACAGACCCTGCCTAATGGTACACAAAGAATCTCAGTGCACCTCAGCACATACTATCTGTTTGATTGGCTGAACAGCCATCATCTCAACACACAGCATCTGCCTGAGTCCTCTTGGACTGGGACAATATGTACTGGTCTTGTACCGAGGGGTATACAGATGTCTCTGATTGTCTGGGCTGTATGGCCATATACTGGTTAAGTCACATGTCCTATGACTCTATAACATGATGTATACTGCTATAACAGCCTCACACAAAAACAGGGCCACATTCAGACTAGAACCAGTTCCACTCACTGCATGCAGGACATGCCAAGGCACACATATATTGCAAGTTGGCTGGATGTAGATTAGAACACTTACCTATGTATTGGTACACACTACAGATCACAGTACCCAATGCATGCAATGCAACTCATGTCTGCTAGTACTATCAGTTTAGAACATATGTTTGTTGATATAATCAAGCCTTGTTGTGGTCAATCATTTGGGGGGGGGCACATCACCCGCTACAAATAAAATGATGCAAAATCCTAGGTATGTCTAAGCTACAAAGGTTATCATATGCATGCATTATGGCTCTACCCACACACTATGTGGGATCGAGTGAGATTAGAACCCCTACCTATTTATGCTTTTGCACTCTAGATCATAGTACTTACTGCATGCACCAGAGCTTATGTCTGATAATACACTGTCAGCTGGTAGTCTTAAGGTAGCTGACATCATCAGGCCTTATAGAATAGGGCAGTTTGGAAGCCAGCAGCAAGTTACTGGCCCAAAAAGTGAATAACCACTGCTGCTGAATAGCCCATGAGGGCATGTTAATTGTTTTTCAGGGTACACACACACACACACACACACACACACACACACACACACACACACACACACACACACGCACACACACACACACACACACACACACACACACACAAAGTGCGCTGCAGTGAGATTAAAACCCCATCTACCTAGGGCTATAGACGAGAGGTCACAATATTTATTGCATGTGCCACAGCTTACATCTGACATTGCACTGTCAGCTGGTAGTCTTTAGGTGGCTGACATCACCAGTCCTTGTAGAATATGGTAGCTTGGAAGCCAACAGCAAGTTATGGGCCATAAAAGTGCATAACTATTGCTGCTGGATAGCCCAAGAGGGTACGTCCATTGTTTTGCAGGGACATATGCACACACACACACACACACACACACACACACACACACACACACACACACACACACACACACACACACACACACATCAAGTGGGCTACAGTGAAATTAGAACCCCTACCTACCAAGGCTTATACACTGTAGATCACAGTACTTATTGCATGCACCATAACTAACATCTGACAGTACACTGTCAGCTGGTAGTCTTAAGGTAGCTGACATCATCAGGCCTTGTAGAAGAGAGCAGTTTGGAAGCCAGCAGTAAGTTACTGCCCCAAAAAGTGCATATTCATTGCTACTGGATAGCCCATGAGGGCATGTCCATTGTTTTGCAGTGGTACACACACACACACACACACACACACACACACACACACACACACACACACACACACACACACACACACACACACACACACACACACACACACGCACGCACACACACACACACACACACACACACACACACACACACACACACACACACACATACACAGTGGGCTGTAGTGAGATTAGAGCCCCTACCTATCTAAGCTTATCCACTAAAGATCACCATACTTTTCGCATGTGCCACAGGTCAAGTCTGTTGTATATGTGATTGCAGGCACAGTACTTGTGCATTACACAAACTAAGCTTGTGTTGAACAGCATCTGTGGCCTGCAGAGTGATATTGGTTCATGCAATTTCTGCATCTAATATCCTAGCAGTGAGATAATGGTTGTTATCCTAGCTATGTGTGTACAGTTGCCAGTATGACTATATGTGGCTGCTTGCAGTTAGATAGGTTACACTGTGGGCAGGGACAATGTGCCCTATCCATACGTATGTTGACACCATTATACATTACACCACCTACTCACCTGTGTCTGTCTACGTGGTGATATCCATCAGGCAGCAGGCATAGAGGTCTGCAGGTAAGTGGATTATGTACCGTTGCTCCCTTAGTTTGAATCCTTTGAGCAACATTGTGGCTGTATGATAGTGCAGTTTACTCACTATTATTAAGGTATGTCAGACAATGCAGACATCCACACACAAATTTCTGTATATAACAAGGATATATAGATAAATGTAGCTCTGTGTGTGTATGATAATGTATATGTGTTATGTAGATATATCGCAGGAGTCTATGTATCATTTTAATATATGTATAGCTATATATATATATATATCAGTATATATCTATTTGACACTACATAGCAATAGATATACTATGCATGTGAGAGAGAGCGATACTGACAGATGGATATGTATACATATATGTCTGTATGTATAAACATTTATACATAACAGGTCATTTCAATGAAGGACCTACAGAATTGTGCTTGTTTTTACTAAGTATACAGGCATGCCCAGTGAGACTGCCAGTACTTATAATGTGACTCCAGGACATACCTATTTGTATCCAAGTCCAGGATTTTGTATGTCACTGTTTCTGCAGTACTGCACTTCTCTCAAGTGTCCACAGCATTCCCCAGGTATCTGCTGTACTTCATATGTGACTGAGATTGGTAATGTTACACCACCAACAGACTGACAGTCTGCATACCTCTCAACTGTCTTGATTTTCACAGAATGTCCAGAGGCTTGCCTCATATGTTTAGTCTGTTCCTCACACATTTGTGGTCTCCTGGTGTTTTATTGCATATTGACATCAATACATTCTACTAATACAGACAAACAATTGTGCTTCAGACTTTATAGCCATCATAAAATATGTACTACTGCAGCACCTTTAATTCCAGCAACTGTGTAGGTTTATGTGACTAATATTTAAACTCTATCTCTATGTTTGGGCCTTTGCCGCCCCAGTCTTTATGGCTTTGTCCAGATTTCTTGCACTAAGAAGTTGGGAGGTATGACATTCTGTGAAAACACCAACATACTACTACCTCACATGTAAAACATGTAAGTAATTCCAGATTAGAACCATCAACACCATCACCCATGCTAGCTTCCCTAGTCCACTAAGCAACACAGGTTGCTAGACAGAGAGGGGTCATTTATTACACAATCAACAGCATACATATGTACATTGTTATCCTGTGTAAAGAGAGACATACAGTGTGTGAGAGCTATCTATGTTACAGCCCTGATATTGTCTGGTCCACTGTTATACCATAGCTGATATTCTGTTAAAGTGGTTATATGGGTACACAGCTGTATTGGGGATGGGGAACAACAGCACATAATCAGCTTGGGTAGACAGTAGTCCAAATATCATGTGTGCCCACTGTTTAACATCTCCCTTGCCTGATGTTGTGAATATTCCAACCATGAGGCCTACTGAAAATTAAGGAACACGTGGTATTGGTGGAGGTATCAGTTGTCCCATGTGGATGTTAACTCTGATGAAATAGCCCCCCTATATTTCCTTTCATAACAATGGCAGATCCATACATATGATACCTTATTACAGTAATCCTTACAATTAGTGTGTAGGTTAGAGACTTACCTTGAGAATGTAGCAGTTGAAAGAACTGTAGTTCAGAGCTGACGCTGTGTGATGCAAGTGGTACACAGCCAATACATGGATAGGCACAGGTTGTGCAGGTTGCCTGGCATCAGCTATTTTAATATATGCATGTGAGTAGGAGTAAGGTGTCAGTCCCTAGGGCCCTAGGTTGTCAGTGAATGTACTATGGATTGTCTCTTAGCCAATGCCAGGGTATACTGGGCATGCCCACATCTACCTACAGGGATATCATCAGGGGGCACCTCCTCTAAGTCCTCTTGTGAGTGTGGCTGTGGTGACCTACACACTAGTGGTGGGCTGTGTATCCCACCCCTATGCAGATCCTGCTGCAGCTGCTTCCATAGGATCATATTGTGTAGCATGGTACATGGTGCATAGGGAAGGGATACACAGCCCACCACTAGTGTGTAGGTCACCACAGCCACACTCACAAGAGGACTTAGAGGAGGTGCCCCCTGATGATATCCCTGTAGGTAGATGTGGGCATGCCCAGTATACCCTGGCATTGGCTAAGAGACAATCCATAGTACATTCACTGACAACCTAGGGCCCTAGGGACTGACACCTTACTCCTACTCACATGCATATATTAAAATAGCTTGTTAAAGAAACTCCAGCTCTACTCAGTGGCATACCGTCTGTTCAGAGGCGATCTGTGCCTGACGTATAAAGCCATGTCCAACCCGGAATTAATGGACATGCTGCACCTCAGAAAATGCAAATCCCATCGAGCTACGCGCTCGAGAGACTTGAACCTCAGCACTGAAATAAATAGGACATGCTGGAGGGACAGATTCATAACCCAGAGGCTCCCTTCACTCTGGGATAAAATCCCAGTCCAGGTTAGGCAGAGTCCCTCATTGACTCTCTTCAAGAGGAATCTTGATGAGTGGATGGGAGATCGTAGGTTTACCCTGGGTATCACTTCTGTGTCACTGTTAGACAGAGGCACAGTATACTAACCTCGAAAAAGGGCATAGCAAAATAAATTTAAAATGGGTGGCGAAAGCCAAACACATTCTGGCTAGGCTTATAAATGCCCTAGGGCAGATAGCCTAGTATGAACCTATGAACCTATGAACCTATGTGCACATGTGGCTGGAAAGTACTGCAGGGTTCCACCAGATATATCGATACACCAGAAACGTAACTTCAGCAACCCAAACACATGCTCTTCAATATTCCTAGTTTGTGCGTGTGCCTCATTATTGCATTCTTCCATGGGTGCGTGTGCATTTTTTATGGGTGTCATCATCCACAGTTCCAATGCGTAGCCAGCATCCCCAACTAAATGGTCGTGTGGGATGTCCCCCCTAACAAACATCTGGTACAGCTGTGATGCATGCCAGATATGGGAGTCATGATAGCTGCCAGCACACACATTCATGATAATGCCCTGGGCATTGCACATGACCTGGCAGTTGATAGAGTGATATCTCTTGTGATTGACATAGTTTCTACCCTCCTCACCAGATGGTGCCTTGATGCAGACATGAGTGCAATCTATGGCACCCAGTACCTCAGTGTAGTGTGCTACATGGTGGAAGTGTTGCATATTGCTGGCCCTCACATCAGGGGTGAGGAGAAAATATATGTGCTCACTGGCATGTGGTTGCATGGCATCCAGGCACTGGTGGAGTACCCCGGATGCTGATGCCTTTGAGACCCCCATCACATCCCCAGTTGGTCTTTGGAAGGTACCTGTGGCTACTATCCTAAGGGCTACACATACCTTTGTTTCCACTGGGATGGGCTCCCCCCTGTTGGATCTGGGCATGAATTTGGGATGGCAGAGCTCAGTGAGTTCTTGTAATATGCCCCTGTCCACCCTGTAGCCCTCTACAATCTCCAGCTCATGTAGCTCCTGGTAGGTTACCCTGGGCCTGAACACTCTTCTCCTTCTCTACCTAGGCCTAATGTCAGCAGCACCAACAGCAGCATTGACTTCAGCATCTAGCACATACAAATGTAGAAGACCTGCAGCAGCCCCTAGCATTCTTTCAGTTAAAATTCTCAAGTCTCTACTCTAATGGTGCAGCGTATGAGGAAAAATCAGATTGTAGGTTGCATACATACTTTATAGTGCTCAGTGATTGGCTACCTGTGATGCATTGCACCTGCCTGGTATATCACTGACATAATTTAATGGCCCTAGTTTAAGTTAAGCAAGGATCAACACTAATTAGTACATCACTGGTCTTTTAGATGTTCTGACCTCTGCGGCTCACCATGCAAACACTAGTCCCATAGGTAAACAATACTTAGTAGTCAGTGCACACCCCCAAACTTGCATGCTCAACATGGTGGTGGCTGTACAAACAGGACCAGCTATGTTGCAATCAGCTCCAAAGTTAGTGGACACACCATCTCCTGATGTCAACTACCTCCTCTGTAGAAACCATCATGGTTCTCTGCCTACATGGAGGGGATCTGTGGACATGATTGTCCCATTATGCCATTCAGTAACTCCACCTCATTTGCATAGAGAACCATGCTCACAACCTGGATACTACATGCTTCCAAGCCCTACCACGTTAGCAACAGCACCAATGCAACATTGTAGATACTGCACACAGGGTCCTGTAATACATTTCTGTCTCATGATATTAATATTTGATTTTTCCATGTCTTTTTTTTAATAAGGCATGTTTGCACACTGGGAAGAGCTGTGCAAATATGCCAAGATTATTAAAAAAATGTCATTTTAACATATTTACTGTATCTTTTGAAACACAGAGAGGATAGTTTTGCTCATATCTGTGTGTGCTATGCCATTTCTGTCTGTCTACCTACATTTTTACACCCCCATTTGTCTGTCTACAGTCCTGTACAAAGAACTTTTCTGTCTACACTTTGGACACTGACACGGGGTCTGCAGGGCTGCCTATCTGCTTGCTGGATCACTCTACCTGCCTCATTTGCATGAGATTCACCTCCTTATGAGGTGATTTTATACAACAGAATTTTCTGTGTTGGCGCGCTCATGCTGCGTGCCACACAGCAGCGCTTATTAAATCTAAAAATGTTCGCTGCCATGTTAGCAACATGGTGCGATGCCGACATGGAAAAAACATGTAGACTTTATTACATTCCCCTATATCTATAGCTATTTCTATATGTATATATGCCTATATCTACAGTATTTCTATAGATATCTGCCTACCCCTCTCTCCGTCACTCTCTGTATACACACACACACACACACACACACACACACACACACACACACACACACACACGCACACACACACACACACACACACACACACACACACACATACACATATATATATATATATATATATATATATATATATATAGATAGACAGATAGATATTATAGTTCTTCTGCATTTTGTCGATCATACATTTGGTGTACATATGCTAGAGTTGGTATATAATGCTGAACATACAGATAACTGAATGGTCAAAATGTCAGTGGTAAGCTTCATCAAGGGAGGTGAGTGGGTGTGGAGGAGGTGAGAATGTTTGTGCATGTATTTGAGAGTTATGGATTAGGGTCAAGGATGGGAGAGGGGATAGGTTTTGTACATTTGTGTGCAACTGGGTGTATTATTGGGTTAGGGTTAGGGTTAGGGTTAGGAAAGAGGATACATGTGGTATTGGTAGTTTGTGTGTGTATGTTTGTGTGCTCCAGTGTGTAGTGGCAGTGCTATGGGAATTTTTTTTAAGGTATGTTGTAAGGATAGGGCTAGGGGAAGGGACAGGATTAGGGCTAGCACGCATTAATAAGGTGGTGCATGGGGGTCAAAGCCAACCATAACTACATCATACCTTAAAAAACTTTCCCATAACATTGCCATTATTCAGATGAATTTATGGCTAGTGTTATGGGAGGGGGAGTTTAGTGTGTAGATTGCGAGAGGAAATAGTTTTCTTTTCTCAGTCTTTTATAGGTTTAATATTTAGGGCATTTGATAATATATATTTTTGAAGTTCTTAATGTTGGTGTTTTACATTCAACATTAAGTACATTTGATCATGATATATATATATATATATATATATATATATATATATATATATAGACAGATAGATAGATAGATAGATATGCATGTGTATACATACATAGATAGATATGTGTGTGTAAATTTGTGTATGCACACCTCTGGTAAACCAGATAGCAAACTGAGAAAGTTTTTCAGTCCAGCCTGTCTAGGTAGTACAGTGTGTAGTCCAGTTCCACAAAAGATCAACAGGCTACATACACACAGTCATAAATGCATGAATGCCATAGCCAATTACTCCAACGATCTAACTGCTGACCACAAAGGGTAATGTGGCATAGCATCTGTACCAAAATAAAAAAGGACAACTGCTGTTTTAATCAACATCTATATATATATTTCTACATTTAGTTTAGCATATTCTGAGGTGCTTCCTCTCTGGCACAATTTGAGGCGCATTATTTTACAGCTGGGCACATGCCACCCATGACTGACTTGCATTTGTTTGTTTGTAAAAGCAGTATAATTCAGTAAAATTTATATGTAGAAACATTTATCTTAGTGTCTCTAAACTTTAGCTTGTGCTTTAAGTTTTAAATCTTTTGTAAAATGCAGGCAGTACCCTGGTCTTATACCTCCTGCAATTTACTGATATACATTTTGCACGATCATAACTACATTCCTGGAAACCACTGACAGATATCTACATAACTGAACTTTTAAATCATAGCACAAGCACTCTGAAGGTTTACACTTTTATTGGTCTTCATATTTTGTTCCTCTGTAACTGTTCTTTAGATATACTGTCATCTTGCTTCACTTTGCTTATTGAAATTTAATGAGTTTCCATCTGGTGTCTGATATCTTTGCTGGAAAAAATGTTGATTTTCATTTCATAGAATGCAGACTTTGTCGGTGCTCATTCTTGTCTGGCCTGAAGCTCTTCTAGCATGTTCTTAACAGTCTGCTGCATTCTGCTGAAATTTATTTGTGAGGCAGGTTCAGCAGACGGTGAATAATACCTGCGTCCTAAAATATTTATAGGCTCTGGCAGACTGCATTGTATTCAAATGCCAGTGATAATGAAATATGCTTTGGCTTTTCTCACTGTAATGAAGCAAATAAGAAATTATTGAAATGTCGCTGAAATGACTGCCATGCTGAAATCATTCTACTTGCCTCTCTCTTAGCATATATGTTAATAAATATAAAAAAATATTACTATTTATCCTATATATTCCTGGTCTGATACATGCACAATGACTGAATATGTAATTTTTGTGATGCTAAGATTAATACATTTTCACCAGCTCTTTTCCATTCCTCTACAGTGGCACTATGCAGAGGAAAAACTTTTCTCTTAAGTGATCACTGAACAATCTGATATACTAATAG